>NC_142168.1:71242097-71320782 GCF_029865625.1 Vigna umbellata
GGCTTTTCATACTCTTTTTCTTTCTGTCTCTCTTCTCTCTCATTTTTTTCTCTCCTCTCCTCTTCTTCTTTTCTCTTTTTCTCTCTCTCACATGTTTCTTTTTCACTCTCACTCTCATTTTGTCTCTCCTCTCTCTCTTTTTGTCTCTCCTCTAACACTCTACCACTTCTAGTCACAACAGTTTTGCACTCCTTTCCAAGATTATCCTGTTTAATTTCGTCAACTATTCTCTCAACATGAACCTCCATTTTTTTAAATGCAACATCCACATTATGACAATAGGACGCATTTGTCTTCAAGAATCTCTGGAAAGTCTCTTCAAGCTTTGTTGTTTTCTCAACTGGAGTAACTTGCATCTGCCATTTTTGTCGTTCTTGAACCATTGAGACCTGTTGTATTCCCTGTGGTATTCGAGAAAGTTTCATGGTTACTTCCTCAAGCTGTTGAAAGAGAGTTTTATTTTGTTCTAGCAGAGCATCATGTAATGGTAACAACTCCCTCTGATGAAAGTCTCCTTTTTCAATATTGAGTTCGTTGTCACTAGTAGCCATTATTTCAATAATTTCAGTTGCTTCCTCTGGAGTCTTCCATTTGATATTGCCTCCAGCTGAAGCATTCAGTATCATCTTGGTTTGTGAACCAAGCCCTCCAAGGAAAGTTAGGACTACTTCTTCTTCTCTGAAACCATGCATAGGAGTTTTACGTAACAATCCTTTGTATCTGTCCCATGCATGTCCAAGTGATTCTTCCATGCCCTGCTTGAATGAAGATATCTCTTGCTTGCCCTTAGTCACCTTAGATTGTGGGAAGTATTTGTTTAAAAACTTTGTAACCACTGCTTCCCACTCTGTGAAACTTTCTGCTGGAAAAGAGTTCAACCAAAGCTTAGCATTGCCTCCCAATGAAAAAGGAAACAAGCTAAGTTTGATAGCTTCGTCTGGCACCCCATTAATCTTGACCGTATTGCAGATCTCATTAAAGGTTGTAAGGTGCTCATATGGGTTTTCATGTGATAACCCATTAAATTGATTACTCTTCACCAGTTGAATTAATGCTGGTTTGACCTCCATGTTGGTTGCATTGACTCTAGGTCGAGCTATGCTGTTAAAGTGTTGAGGTCCAGCAAGATTAGTATAATCTGCAAGAGTTCTTCTAGCATTATTGTTCTCCATACTCCTTGTGCTATTGAACTAGTGCTGGTTTGACCTTCCTGCATACACAAGAAAACAAAACCCTAGAAAAGATTTGTTAGCGCAAAAAGATATAGGAGAAGATAGAGATTCAAAAGATAAAAAGATTTAGAAGATAGAAGATTTAGAAGATAGAATGAAATAAAACCTAATCTAAAATAAAATCTAATCTAAAAAGATAAAAAGATAAAATCTAATAAAATAAAATAAAATCTAATCTAAAATAAAATCAAATAAAATACAAACTGAAAAATATAAACAGAAAAATAAAATAAAATTAAAAAAATTCGAAATTTAAATTAAAAATAAAAAAATAAGTCAAAGATAATCAATAATCACACAAATTAACCAGTTAAACCACGAGTCCCCGGCAACGGCGCCAAAAACTTGATGGACAAATTTGTAAGCACCAAAATATGATGTCACAAACTTGTTTCACAATCGGCAAGTATGACCGAATCGTTTCAAGTAATAAACTTGGTAAGACCAAGTATCGTTCTCCCAAAGGACTCACGGCCTAGTTTAGTTATGTGATTTGTTGATTAGCTAAGACTTAAGAACACAATAATTGAAGTTTAATATGCAAAGACGAAAATTAAATATGTATGCATGAATTGATCAATGACAAAGACAAGAGATAAACACTTTCAAGGAAATATATGAATGAATATGTTGTTGGGGGTCAATTTCATCTCATCCACTCTCATATATTTTAGGAATTCAACATTCAAATCATCATTGTTAATGCCACTCTCTAATGTACCATTCTAGATGGCTTCTCCCTAATCAAATAGTTCATACAATTCCTAGCATTCCTAATGATTAGTTCATGAGTGCAGGAGCTTAAAGGCAACCAATATAATATTGTCAGTATAATATTGGGAGAAATTCCCCGGATCTAGATTTCCCCGTACGTGTCCGTATCAACAAAACCAATAATCATGCATTAGAATGAGTTAAACAATGCAAGCATTGAGCAAAGAGGAAAAACCCTAACTAATGATGAAAGAAAGCATATGTCTTAATTCAAAGATGTACTCAACAAATCCATATATGAGAGCTTCAAGAGATTACTTTGATTCCCCAACAAACATACAAGGTTTAGTTCACCATATTCATGGTGAACCTAGATGAATTACAATGAAAGTATGAAAGAATAAACCCAATAAAGGTGAAGAGGTAGCCTGAGCATCCAAGATCCTCCTTCAAAGGGGTGAAAGAGAGAGTGTTTGCCTCGTTTCTGCCAAAGATCCCTAACTATAGGACGTGCAAGCCCTTATATACTAATCTAGAGTTACAAAAGATTACAAAAGTCCAAGCCCAAAAAGTGCCGCTCAGCGGTATTTACCGCTCAGCGGTGATTGCGCGTCTTCTTTCTTCCCCTCAGCGGCCATTTTGCCCCTCAGCGGTTCCAACGTCACCTCTTGAGTGCCGCTCAGCGGTAGTTTGCCGCTGAGCGGTGCCTTCGACTTCTCCTTTTTGCACTCTTTCTTGTCTTTTCGAATGTCCTCTCTCTTATTCTTCACTTCTTTCACCAAATTCACCTCAAAACCTGCACAAGAACACTTAAATCAAGCATAAACCTGTCCAGCTCTCTTATTTCTGAAAATATAAACAAAAGGCATGATTTCAAGCTAGTTTCTAAGTCTAAAAGTTGCTTTTAGTATCAACTTTAAGCATGAAAATAACAGTTTTTCAACTGTTATCAACCTCCTCCACTTCCTCCACTTCGTACATTTCGTTCAATTCGTCCACTTCGTTCACTTCTCAACCTTCGTCCATTTCGTTCACTTTGTCCACTTTTCAACTTCGTCCACTTCCTCCACTTCCTCCACATCGTCCACTTCGTCCACTTCTTCCACTTTGTCCACATCCTCCACCTTGTCCACTTCGTCCACTTCCTCAACTTCGTTCACTTCTCAACCTTCGTCCATTTCGTCCACTTTGTCCACTTCGTCCACTTCCTCCACTTCGTCAATTTCGTCCACTTCGTCCAGTTTGTCAACTTCGTCCAATTCGTCCACTTCCCTTCCTTCACTTCCTCCAATTCGTCCACTTCCTCCACAACGTCCACTTCGTCCACTTTCTCCACTTCATCCACTTCTCAACTGTCGTCCACATCGTCCACTTCGTCAACTTCCTCCACTTCCTCCACTTCCTCCACTTCCTCTACTTCCTCTACTTCCTCCACTTCCTCCTCTTACCCCACTTCCTCAACTTCCTCCACTTCTTCCACTTCCCCTACTTCTTCCACTTTCTCCACTTTCTCCACTTCCTCCACTTTGTTCACTTCTCAACCTTTCTCCACTTCGTCCACCTTCACCACTTCGTCCACTTCGTGCACTTTGTCCACTTCGTCCACTTCATCTACTTCTTCCACTTCCTCCACCTTCTCCACTTCGTCCACTTCGTGCACTTCTCCACCTTCATCCACCTCGACCCTATAATCGACTTCGTCCACTTCATCCATTTCGTCCACTTCGTTCACTTCTCAACCGTCGTCCACTTCGTTCACTTCTCAACCGTTGTCAACTTCGTCTACTTCGTCCACTTCTTCCACTTCATCCACTTCGTCCACTTTGTCCACTTCGTCCACTTCTCAACCATCGTCCACTTTGTCCACTTCATCTACTACCTCCACTTCCTCTACTTCCTCCACTTCCTCCACTTCCTCGACTTCCTCTACTTCTTCCAATTCCTCCACTTCCTCCACTTCCTCCATTTCCTCCACTTTGTCCACTTCGTCCACTTCGTCCTCTTCGTCCACTTTAACTACTTCCTTCACTTCCTCCACTTCCTCCACTTCCTCTACTTCGTCCACCTCGTTCACTTGTCATCCTTCGTCCACTTTGTTCACTTCTTCCACTTCATCTACTTCCTCCACTTCCTCCACTTCCTCCACTTCCTCCACTTCCTCCACTACGTCCACTTCGTCCACCTTCTCCACTTTGTCCACTTCTCAACCGTCATCCACATCGTCCCATTCGTCCACTTTGTCCACTTCAGCCACTTCCTCTACTTCCTCCACTTCCTCAACTTCCTCCACTTCGTCCACTTCCTCCACTTCGTACAGTTCGTCCAATTCCTCCACTTTGTCCACTTCCTCCACTTCCTCCACTTCATCCAATTCGTCCACTTCCTCCACTTTCTCCACTTCCTCCACTTTGTCCACTTCCTCAACTTCGTACACTTTGTCCAATTCGTTCACTTCGTCCACTTCCTCCACTTTCTCCACTTCGTCCAACTCCTCCACTTTGTCCACTTCCTCCACTTCCTCCACTTCGTCCAATTCATCCACTTCCTCCACTTTGTCCACTTCCTCCACTTTGTACAGTTTGTCCAATTCGTCCACGTCGTCCACTTCGTTCACTTCTCAACCTTCGCCACTTCGTCCACTTTGTCCACTTCGTCCATTTCGTCCACTTCGTCCACTTTGTCAACTTCGTCCAATTCGTCCACTTCTTCCACTTTCTCCACTTCCTCCACTTCTTCCACTTCCTCCACTTTGTCCACTTCCTCCACTTTGTCCACTTCGTCCCCTTCGTCCACTTCCTCCACTTCGTACACTTAGTCCAATTTGTCCACTTCGTTCACTTCTCAACCTTCATCCACTTCGTCCACTTTCTCCACTTCGTCCGCTTCGTTCACTTCTCAACGTTCGTCTACTTCGTCCACTTTGTCCACTTCATCTACTTACTCCACTTTCTCTACTTCCTCCATTTTCTCCACTTCGTCCACTTCTCAACCTTCGTCCACTTCGTCCACTTCGTCCACTTCGTTGAGTTCCTAACCTTCGTCTACTTCGTCCACTTCATCTACTTGCTCCACTTCCTCTACTTCCTCCATTTTCTCCACTTCGTCCACTTCGTCAACTTCTCAACCTTCGTCCAGTTCTTCCACTTCGTCGACTTCGTCCACTTCTTCTAGTTTGTCCACTTCGTGCGCTTCGTCTACTTCCTCCACCTCCTCCACCTCCTCCACTTCCTCCACTTCCTCCACTTTGTCCACTTCCTCCACTTCCTCCACTTCGTACATTTCGTCCAATTCGTCCACTTCGTTCACTTCTCAACCTTCGTCCATTTCATCCACTTTGTCCACTTCGCCCACTTCCTCCACTTTGTCCATTTCGTCCACTTTGTCCACTTTTCAACTTTGTCCACTTCCTCCACATCGTCCACTTCTTCCACTTTGTCCACTTCATCTACTTCCTCCACTTCCTCCATTTCCTCCACTTCCTCCACTTCTTCCAATTCCTCCACTTCCTCCACTTCCTCCATTTCCTCCACTTCGTCCACTGCGTCCACTTCGTCCTCTTCGTCCACTTTATCTACTTCCTTCACTTCCTCCACTTCCTCCACTTCCTCTACTTCGTCCACCTCGTTCACTTGTCATCCTTCGTCCACTTCGTTCACTTCGTCCACTTCATTTACTTCCTCCACTTCCTCCACTACGTCCACTTCCTCCATTTCCTCCACTTCCTCTACTTACTCCTGATGGACAAATTTGTAAGCACCAAAATATGATGTCACAAACTTGTTTCACAATCGGCAAGTATGACCGAATCGTTTCAAGTAATAAACTTGGTAAGACCAAGTATCGTTCTCCCAAAGGACTCACGGCCTAGTTTAGTTATGTGATTTGTTGATTAGCTAAAACTTAAGAACACAATAATTGAAGTTTAATATGCAAAGACGAAAATTAAATATGTATGCATGAATTGATCAATGACAAAGACAAAAGATAAACACTTTCAAGGAAATATATGAATGAATATGTTGTTGGGGGTCAATTTCATCTCATCCACTCTCATATATTTTAGGAATTCAACATTCAAATCATCATTGTTAATGCCACTCTCTAATGTACCATTCTAGATGGCTTCTCCCTAATCATATAGTTCATACAATTCCTAGCATTCCTAATGATTAGTTCATGAGTGCAGGAGCTTAAAGGCAACCAATATAATATTGTCAGTATAATATTGGGAGAAATTCCCCGGATCTAGATTTCCCCGTACGTGTCCGTATCAACAAAACCAATAATCATGCATTAGAATGAGTTAAACAATGCAAGCATTGAGCAAAGAGGAAAAACCCTAACTAATGATGAAAGAAAGCATATGTCTTAATTCAAAGATGTACTCAACAAATCCATATATGAGAGCTTCAAGAGATTACTTTGACTCCCCAACAAACATACAAGGTTTAGTTCACCATATTCATGGTGAACCTAGATGAATTACAATGAAAGTATGAAAGAATAAACCCAATAAAGGTGAAGAGGTAGCCTGAGCATCCAAGATCCTCCTTCAAAGGGGTGAAAGAGAGAGTGTTTGCCTCGTTTCTGCCAAAGATACCTAACTATAGGACGTGCAAGCCCTTATATACTAATCTAGAGTTACAAAAGATTACAAAAGTCCAAGCCCAAAAAGTGCCGCTCAGCGGTATTTACCGCTCAGCGGTGATTGCGCGTCTTCTTTCTTCCCCTCAGCGGCCATTTTGCCCCTCAGCGGTTCCAACGTCACCTCTTGAGTGCCGCTCAGCGGTAGTTTGCCGCTGAGCGGTGCCTTCGACTTCTCCTTTTTGCACTCTTTCTTGTCTTTTCGAATGTCATCTCTCTTATTCTTCACTTCTTTCACCAAATTCACCTCAAAACCTGCACAAGAACACTTAAATCAAGCATAAACCTGTCCAGCTCTCTTATTTCTGAAAATATAAACAAAAGGCATGATTTCAAGCTAGTTTCTAAGTCTAAAGGTTGCTTTTAGTATCAACTTTAAGCATGAAAATAACAGTTTTTCAACTGTTATCACAACCCCAAACTTAGAACTTTGCTTGTCCTCAAGCAAATAAAATGTAACTCCATCTTCAACCAATTCATATGATGGTTCACTCATTCAAAATCCTCTTTTCAAGATAAGTAATAACTTCACTCAAACTTAAGACCAAGAGTTCAATCAAGATGTGCACATGCTTTAGTGTTCACAAAGTCATTTAAATTCCAACAAATGCTATTTTTCATGAATGATCAATCAATTAAGCATGGATGTTCATGTGCTTATGGAATATTTCCTCACTAGGTAAAGTGTTTCACTCAACACACAAGTGTATAAGAGGTAAAGTGTTTCACTCATTCACTCCACTATCACAATCACATGAATCAACTTTGCCTTTCATTTAACCACAATCAAATACATTCACAAGCATGCATCATCACAAGGACTTTTCAATGGCTTATAATGTGGCTGGGCTAACAAGAAAATTGGTTTTTCTGGATCACAAAATCCTTGAGTTAAGAGAATCATAACAACACAATCTTCTTATTCATTCCCAACTTTCTTTTGCCTTCGCTTTTGCATTTGCATTGAGCTTTGCTTCTTTTTCTTTTCTTTTCTTTGCATATTCTTACTTTTTAGCTGTTAGCTCAATGCTTTTTCCTTTTTCATGTTTCCCCAATAACCCCAAACTTGAACATTTAACAATACCACACAAGATCTTCTACTTAACTCAAGGTAAAGATTTTCAATCAAGGGTGTTCAGTGTATATTTAAGGCTAAGGGTTCAAAGGATAGAACACAACGTGTTCTCTTTTATAAGGCTAACTTTATGAATTTGGCCAATAAAAAGGGTTTCAAAAACACGGCCTTTGATCATATGATGCAAAACAAGCAATTGATTCAATCATAGAAAACCTGGGCAAAGTCATTCATGCTTTCAAAGTAACAGCATTCAACAATAACAACTCTGGAGCTCAAAACCTCACATATAAGCTCATTCACATTTGACATGCACATCCTGCTTAATTTCACAATCACAATCATGATATTATGCATTTGTTCACAAAGCTTGTGAATCACCTGTATAAGCATTTTAATGTGCACATCATCTCAACATCAATCAATCAATAAGCATCATCAAGCATTACTTATCACACAATCACAGTTAATAGCAAACCATCATAACAAACCAGGTGTTCAATAGAGTACATCAAACCCTAATCTAAAAACAAAAACAAATAAGTTCAGAAAACTTAAACCACAAAAGCATAATCATATGATAGCATTCATCAGTAAATGCTATCTCAGCTCCTCATCAGTCCGAGCTCTCTGTATCTTCCTCTTCCTCTTCATCATCATCTTCATCAAATGCATCCTCCTCCTCAGCTTCATCTTCATCCATGTCTCGGGCTGAAGCTTCAGCTGCTTCAGCTCCTCCATGCCATGGTTCTTCTGGCCAAGCTACCACATTATGGAATTCATCCATAGTCCACCTGTGTGCTGGAGGGGTATCATACATCCCCACTATCATCTCAGCCGTGGCCACCTGCCCTCTGTGGATGGACTGCAACTGAGCACCTATAAGAGACATATACATGTCCCTCATCTGGAATGGTTCTGCCTCATGAGTATCAGCAGAAGTCCTGCTCTGTGCTGGCCTTCTCTCTCTACGAGCCTGGCGTGGTGGCACTGGCTGGGCTGCCTCCTCACCTCCACAGTACTGTCTGTAATAGGCCTCATCTATAGCTTTTCTTGGCCTCTCAAATGGTGGAACAGAAGTGTCCACCCCAGCTAGCTTGCAAAGGTGAGTGATCAAAGAAGGATGTCCCAGTGGTGCTTTGTTGTTTGAGGTGTTAGCACACACACTAATCTCATCAGCTATCACCTGCCCAATATTAACATTCAAGTTTCTGATAGCACAGTAGATGAAGAGTGCCCTGCTGAGAGTAATATCTGACACATGTGAACATGGCTGAATGTTGGCATGAGAAAATGCACATCCAATACTTTGCACTGAGCCAGATCTATTCCTTTGGAAGTGTCCTCCAGGTATGCACAATACTCTCTCAACATCCTCAAAGTCAGCACCTTCCTCCATGCTAAGAGCAAACTGGCATTGCTCACCAGCCCACACAGTATCCAGAAAGTTATTGATGGAGTCAGGATCATACCTGATAGCATGGCCTCTAACATAGCCCAAATAATTCTCAGCTGGATAATCACCAATCTTCTTTGCATTGGTGTAGAATTCTTTCACCACAGCTATGTTGGCAGGTGATGGATAAGTGGCTAGCTTCCCCCAATCATTCCCTAACACTTGCTCTCCAAATTGAGGAGCAAAGTTAGGTATCATTCCAACCTTTCTCTCCATTAGAAGTCTCCTGTCCTGAACCATCCTAAAGTGCTTCTCATGTTTCCTAGAGAGGAACCTGCCATTATGGGGCTGCTCTGGTTCCTTTTCCTTTCTCTTGGTTGCCATGGTTTTCAATCTCTTTCCTGAAGAGGATGCCATTCCTGCATTCAAACATAAATCCAAAACCACAGAACACGATGTTAATCATTAGTAAACACAAAACAAAACTCCTTTTGAAGCTAAACCACCGCTGAGGGCCAGAATTTCCCCTCAGCGCCACCAGTGCCACATTCAAACACGCAACAAACCAGAAAAAGCAAATCTGGCAGAGTGCCGCTCAGCGGTGATCTGCAGATTTTTGCAAATCTCGTTTTTAAACTGTCCTAACTCCACCCAAATGCAATTTTCAGTTTTCCAGTTCATAATCAAGCAGTTTAATCGGTTCAAACATCAAATATATCATCAAATCATGCATAGAAATCAAAACCCCTAAATATTCATGCTTTGACAATCACAGTCAATTTCAAGAACCCTAGAATGAACAAAATGCATTTTACTTACTTGGGTGGAGATGCTAGATGATATGAGAATGCTTCCAAACTAGAATGCTCTCTTCCAACCCCAAACTTTGATAGCACACTAGTGAAAAAGTGAATAGAAGAGAGATTTTCTTAAGAGGGAAGAGTGAAAAGATGTGGAAAACCTAGGAGAAGGTGTGTGGAAGTGTTTTTGCAGAGAGAAGTCTGGAAATAAACCCTAAAACGCAGCTTGGGGTATAAAATTACCCTAATGGGCTCGGGTCCCGCTAAGGGGAACTAAAGCCCAGTCTGCGAGAGTACCGCTCAGCGGTAAAATACCGCTCAACGGCACTTTCGTGATGTGCTCCTCTCCTTCTTTTCTTGACCTACGTGCCTTCCCTACATGTCCCTCATAGGTTCCCTGCAATTCAATGTTAAAAATGCTTATGCAAACCCTAACTAAAATAAACAAACAAAAACAATCAATCAACTGGGTTGCCTCCCAGGTAGCGCTTGTTTAACGTCACGAGCCTGATCCAAATTCCACCAGCACCCATCAGTAGGTGTTTCCAACTTACCAGCACCCATCAGTAGGTGCAAAATTTTCTCACCAACACCCATCAGTAGGTGTTACAAACCTAGCATCCTTCAGTAGATGCTTGATCCAACAAAAATATTTACAGAATAATGTCCACAATTTAAAAGTTACAAAACCAAATCAAAAGTTTTTAAATCCACTGGGTTGCCTCCCAGCAAGCGCTCTTTTAACGTCATTAGCTTGACCCAGTAAAGCTCATGTTCCTTCTTCTTTTTCTTCTTTCTACTGAACTTCTTCAGAAATTTGATCAAACCAGGAACCTGTTGCAATGTCTCAATCATAGGAACTTTAATCTCCAATTTCTTGAAGATTTCCATAAAGCACTTAAATTTCTTTTCCTTCCTATGATTCTTCTTTAGATGAGGATGTGATTTTTCATGTGATTTCTTCTTCTTTCCTCTCATCTTCTTTTTCTTCCTTTTTCTCTCCCTAAATTTTCTCTTTTTCTCTTCTTTTATTTTTTTCTTCCTTTCTCTTTTTCTCCTCAACTTCTTTATCTTCACACAAATTTTCTTTCTCTCTTTTCTCTCAACCAATTCTTTTTCTTTTTCTTCATCTTTATCTTTCTCACTCAACTCTTCTTTCTCTTTTCTCTCTACCCTTTCCTCATCTCCCTCTAATTTTTCCTCATCAAGAATCTTGTCACTTTCAGTGATAATGACTTGCCCTTCCTCCTTAAGGTTAACATCAGTATTAACATCATCATTTAATATCTGACTAATGTGACGAAGTTGCATCTCCATTCTTTTACATGATTCTTCAATGCTTTTTTGAGTAGAGTCGGAATTTTTCAAAAATCGTTGAAGGGTGTCCTCCAACCTATCCAAACTTCCTGATAAAAAGGGTTGTTGCTGCCATTGTTGTTGTGGTTGGTTCTCAAATTGTCCAGCAGCTTGCCAAAATTGGCTTTGATCCATGCTTGAGTGAGGTTCCCACCAGTGGTTGAGATTACTTTGGTAGAATTGAGTGCCCCTATAGTTAAACTCTTGACCAAATTGCATTCTGCAGACATTAGGCACAAAACCCTAAAAACAATTGTTAGCACAAAAAGATAGAGAAAAGAAAAAAATCAAAGGATATAATTGAAAAGATAAGAAGATAGGAAATAAAAACAGAAAAATAAAAACATAAAATAAAATAAAATAAAATAAAATACAAACAGAAAATAAAATAAAATAAAATAAAATAAAATATAATCTAATCAAATAAAATCAAATCAAATAAAAACCGAAAAATAAAAAACAGAAAATAAAAACAGAAAACAGAAAAACAGAAAACAGAAAAAATAAAATAAAATCAAATAAAATACAAACTGAAAAATATAAACAGAAAAATAAAATAAAATAAAAATTCGAAATTAAAATAAAATCTAATCTAAAAAGATAAAAATAAAATCTAACCTAAAGGAAAAAAAATAAAATCTAAAAGATAAAATAATAAAAACAGAAAAAATAAAAACAGAAATTCAAAATTAAAGTCAAAGATAATCAATAATCACACAAATTAACCAGTTAAACCACGAGTCCCCGGCAACGGCGCCAAAAACTTGATGGACAAATTTGTAAGCACCAAAATATGATGTCACAAACTTGTTTCACAATCGGCAAGTATGACCGAATCGTTTCAAGTAATAAACTTGGTAAGACCAAGTATCGTTCTCCCAAAGGACTCACGGCCTAGTTTAGTTATGTGATTTGTTGATTAGCTAAAACTTAAGAACACAATAATTGAAGTTTAATATGCAAAGACGAAAATTAAATATGTATGCATGAATTGATCAATGACAAAGACAAAAGATAAACACTTTCAAGGAAATATATGAATGAATATGTTGTTGGGGGTCAATTTCATCTCATCCACTCTCATATATTTTAGGAATTCAACATTCAAATCATCATTGTTAATGCCACTCTCTAATGTACCATTCTAGATGGCTTCTCCCTAATCATATAGTTCATACAATTCCTAGCATTCCTAATGATTAGTTCATGAGTGCAGGAGCTTAAAGGCAACCAATATAATATTGTCAGTATAATATTGGGAGAAATTCCCCGGATCTAGATTTCCCCGTACGTGTCCGTATCAACAAAACCAATAATCATGCATTAGAATGAGTTAAACAATGCAAGCATTGAGCAAAGAGGAAAAACCCTAACTAATGATGAAAGAAAGCATATGTCTTAATTCAAAGATGTACTCAACAAATCCATATATGAGAGCTTCAAGAGATTACTTTGACTCCCCAACAAACATACAAGGTTTAGTTCACCATATTCATGGTGAACCTAGATGAATTACAATGAAAGTATGAAAGAATAAACCCAATAAAGGTGAAGAGGTAGCCTGAGCATCCAAGATCCTCCTTCAAAGGGGTGAAAGAGAGAGTGTTTGCCTCGTTTCTGCCAAAGATGCCTAACTATAGGACGTGCAAGCCCTTATATACTAATCTAGAGTTACAAAAGATTACAAAAGTCCAAGCCCAAAAAGTGCCGCTCAGCGGTATTTACCGCTCAGCGGTGATTGCGCGTCTTCTTTCTTCCCCTCAGCGGCCATTTTGCCCCTCAGCGATTCCAACGTCACCTCTTGAGTGCCGCTCAGCGGTAGTTTGCCGCTGAGCGGTGCCTTCGACTTCTCCTTTTTGCACTCTTTCTTGTCTTTTCGAATGTCCTCTCTCTTATTCTTCACTTCTTTCACCAAATTCACCTCAAAACCTGCACAAGAACACTTAAATCAAGCATAAACCTGTCCAGCTCTCTTATTTCTGAAAATATAAACAAAAGGCATGATTTCAAGCTAGTTTCTAAGTCTAAAGGTTGCTTTTAGTATCAACTTTAAGCATGAAAATAACAGTTTTTCAACTGTTATCACAACCCCAAACTTAGAACTTTGCTTGTCCTCAAGCAAATAAAATGTAACTCCATCTTCAACCAATTCATATGATGGTTTACTCATTCAAAATCCTCTTTTCAAGATAAGTAATAACTTCACTCAAACTTAAGACCAAGAGTTCAATCAAGATGTGCACATGCTTTAGTGTTCACAAAGTCATTTAAGTTCCAACAAATGCTATTTTTCATGAATGATCAATCAATTAAGCATGGATGTTCATGTGCTTATGGAATATTTCCTCACTAGGTAAAGTGTTTCACTCAACACACAAGTGTATAAGAGGTAAAGTGTTTCACTCATTCACTCCACTATCACAATGTCACATGAATCAACTTTGCCTTTCATTTAACCACAATCAAATACATTCACAAGCATGCATCATCACAAGGACTTTTCAATGGCTTATAATGTGGCTGGGCTAACAAGAAAATTGGTTTTTCTGGATCACAAAATCCTTGAGTTAAGAGAATCATAACAACACAATCTTCTTATTCATTCCCAACTTTCTTTTGCCTTTGCTTTTGCATTTGCATTGAGCTTTGCTTCTTTTTCTTTTCTTTTCTTTGCATATTCTTACTTTTTAGCTGTTAGCTCAATGCTTTTTCCTTTTTCATGTTTCCCCAATAACCCCAAACTTGAACATTTAACAATACCACACAAGATCTTCTACTTAACTCAAGGTAAAGATTTTCAATCAAGGGTGTTCAGTGTATATTTAAGGCTAAGGGTTCAAAGGATAGAACACAACGTGTTCTCTTTTAGAAGGCTAACTTTATGAATTTGGCCAATAAAAAGGGTTTCAAAAACACGGCCTTTGATCATATGATGCAAAACAAGCAATTGATTCAATCATAGAAAACCTGGGCAAAGTCATTCATGCTTTCAAAGTAATAGCATTCAACAATAACAACTCTGGAGCTCAAAACCTCACATATAAGCTCATTCACATTTGACATGCACATCCTGCTTAATTTCACAATCACAATCATGATATTATGCATTTGTTCACAAAGCTTGTGAATCACCTGTATAAGCATTTTAATGTGCACATCATCTCAACATCAATCAATCAATAAGCATCATCAAGCATTACTTATCACACAATCACAGTTAATAGCAAACCATCATAAGAAACCAGGTGTTCAATAGAGTACATCAAACCCTAATCTAAAAACAAAAACAAATAAGTTCAGAAAACTTAAACCACAAAAGCATAATCATATGATAGCATTCATCAGTAAATGCTATCTCAGCTCCTCATCAGTCCGAGCTCTCTGTATCTTCCTCTTCCTCTTCATCATCATCTTCATCAAATGCATCCTCCTCCTCAGCTTCATCTTCATCCATGTCTCGGGCTGAAGCTTCAGCTGCTTCAGCTCCTCCATGCCATGGTTCTTCTGGCCAAGCTACCACATTATGGAATTCATCCATAGTCCACCTGTGTGCTGGAGGGGTATCATACATCCCCACTATCATCTCAGCCGTGGCCACCTGCCCTCTGTGGATGGACTGCAACTGAGCACCTATAAGAGACATATACATGTCCCTCATCTGGAATGGTTCTGCCTCATGAGTATCAGCAGAAGTCCTGCTCTGTGCTGGCCTTCTCTCTCTACGAGCCTGGCGTGGTGGCACTGGCTGGGCTGCCTCCTCACCTCCACAGTACTGTCTGTAATAGGCCTCATCTATAGCTTTTCTTGGCCTCTCAAATGGTGGAACAGAAGTGTCCACCCCAGCTAGCTTGCAAAGGTGAGTGATCAAAGAAGGATGTCCCAGTGGTGCTTTGTTGTTTGAGGTGTTAGCACACACACTAATCTCATCAGCTATCACCTGCCCAATATTAACATTCAAGTTTCTGATAGCACAGTAGATGAAGAGTGCCCTGCTGAGAGTAATATCTGACACATGTGAACATGGCTGAATGTTGGCATGAGAAAATGCCATCCAATACTTTGCAAGAGGAGTCAAATCTGTCCTCCTAATATTAACCACTGAGCCAGATCTATTCCTTTGGAAGTGTCCTCCAGGTATGCACAATACTCTCTCAACATCCTCAAAGTCAGCACCTTCCTCCATGCTAAGAGCAAACTGGCATTGCTCACCAGCCCACACAGTATCCAGAAAGTTATTGATGGAGTCAGGATCATACCTGATAGCATGGCCTCTAACATAGCCCAAATAATTCTCAGCTGGATAATCACCAATCTTCTTTGCATTGGTGTAGAATTCTTTCACCACAGCTATGTTGGCAGGTGATGGATAAGTGGCTAGCTTCCCCCAATCATTCCCTAACACTTGCTCTCCAAATTGAGGAGCAAAGTTAGGTATCATTCCAACCTTTCTCTCCATTAGAAGTCTCCTGTCCTGAACCACCCTAAAGTGCTTCTCATGTTTCCTAGAGAGGAACCTGCCATTATGGGGCTGCTCTGGTTCCTTTTCCTTTCTCTTGGTTGCCATGGTTTTCAATCTCTTTCCTGAAGAGGATGCCATTCCTGCATTCAAACATAAATCCAAAACCACAGAACACGATGTTAATCATTAGTAAACACAAAACAAAACTCCTTTTGAAGCTAAACCACCGCTGAGGGCCAGAATTTCCCCTCAGCGCCACCAGTGCCACATTCAAACACGCAACAAACCAGAAAAAGCAAATCTGGCAGAGTGCCGCTCAGCGGTAAATGCCGCTCAGCGGTGATCTGCAGATTTTTGCAAATCTCGTTTTTAAACTGTCCTAACTCCACCCAAATGCAATTTTCAGTTTTCCAGTTCATAATCAAGCAGTTTAATCGGTTCAAACATCAAATATATCATCAAATCATGCATAGAAATCAAAACCCCTAAATATTCATGCTTTGACAATCACAGTCAATTTCAAGAACCTAGAATGAACAAAATGCATTTTACTTACTTGGGTGGAGATGCTAGATGATATGAGAATGCTTCCAAACTAGAATGCTCTCTTCCAACCCCAAACTTTGATAGCACACTAGTGAAAAAGTGAATAGAAGAGAGATTTTCTTAAGAGGGAAGAGTGAAAAGATGTGGAAAACCTAGGAGAAGGTGTGGAAGTGTTTTTGCAGAGAGAAGTCTGGAAATAAACCCTAAAACGCAGCTTGGGGTATAAAATTACCCTAATGGGCTCGGGTCCCGCTAAGGGGAACTAAAGCCCAGTCTGCGAGAGTACCGCTCAGCGGTAAAATACCGCTCAGCGGCACTTTCGTGATGTGCTCCTCTCCTTCTTTTCTTGACCTACGTGCCTTCCCTACATGTCCCTCATAGGTTCCCTGCAATTCAATGTTAAAAATGCTTATGCAAACCCTAACTAAAAAACAAACAAAAACAATCAATCAACTGGGTTGCCTCCCAGGTAGCGCTTGTTTAACGTCACGAGCCTGACCCAAATTCCACCAGCACCCATCAGTAGGTGTTTCCAACATACCAGCACCCATCAGTAGGTGCAAAATTTTCTCACCAACACCCATCAGTAGGTGTTACAAACCTAGCATCCTTCAGTAGATGCTTGATCCAACAAAAATATTTACAGAATAATGTCCACAATTTAAAAGTTACAAAACCAAATCAAAAGTTTTTAAATCCACTGGGTTGCCTCCCAGCAAGCGCTCTTTTAACGTCATTAGCTTGACCCAGTAAAGCTCATGTTCCTTCTTCTTTTTCTTCTTTCTACTGAACTTCTTCAGAAATTTGATCAAACCAGGAACCTGTTGCAATGTCTCAATCATAGGAACTTTAATCTCCAATTTCTTGAAGATTTCCATAAAGCACTTAAATTTCTTTTCCTTCCTATGATTCTTCTTTAGATGAGGATGTGATTTTTCATGTGATTTCTTCTTCTTTCCTCTCATCTTCTTTTTCTTCCTTTTTCTCTCCCTAAATTTTCTCTTTTTCTCTTCTTTTATTTTTTTCTTCCTTTCTCTTTTTCTCCTCAACTTCTTTATCTTCACACAAATTTTCTTTCTCTCTTTTCTCTCAACCAATTCTTTTTCTTTTTCTTCATCTTTATCTTTCTCACTCAACTCTTCTTTCTCTTTTCTCTCTACCCTTTCCTCATCTCCCTCTAATTTTTCCTCATCAAGAATCTTGTCACTTTCAGTGATAATGACTTGCCCTTCCTCCTTAAGGTTAACATCAGTATTAACATCATCATTTAATATCTGACTAATGTGACGAAGTTGCATCTCCATTCTTTTACATGATTCTTCAATGCTTTTCTGAGTAGAGTCGGAATTTTTCAAAAATCGTTGAAGGGTGTCCTCCAACCTATCCAAACTTCCTGATAAAAAGGGTTGTTGCTGCCATTGTTGTTGTGGTTGGTTCTCAAATTGTCCAGCAGCTTGCCAAAATTGGCTTTGATCCATGCTTGAGTGAGGTTCCCACCAGTGGTTGAGATTACTTTGGTAGAATTGAGTGCCCCTATAGTTAAACTCTTGACCAAATTGCATTCTGCAGACATTAGGCACAAAACCCTAAAAACAATTGTTAGCACAAAAAGATAGAGAAAAGAAAAAAAATCAAAGGATATAATTGAAAAGATAAGAAGATAGGAAATAAAAACAGAAAAATAAAAACATAAAATAAAATAAAATAAAATAAAATACAAACAGAAAATAAAATAAAATAAAATAAAATAAAATATAATCTAATCAAATAAAATCAAAATCAAATAAAAACCGAAAAATAAAAAACAGAAAATAAAAACAGAAACAGAAAACAGAAACAGAAAAAATAAAATAAAATCAAATAAAATACAAACTGAAAAATATAAACTAGAAAAATAAAATAAAATAAAAATTCGAAATTAAAATAAAATCTAATCTAAAAAGATAAAAATAAAATCTAACCTAAAGGAAAAAAAATAAAATCTAAAAAGATAAAATAATAAAAACAGAAAAAATAAAAACAGAAATTCAAAATTAAAGTCAAAGATAATCAATAATCACACAAATTAACCAGTTAAACCACGAGTCCCCGGCAACGGCGCCAAAAACTTGATGGACAAATTTGTAAGCACCAAAATATGATGTCACAAACTTGTTTCACAATCGGCAAGTATGACCGAATCGTTTCAAGTAATAAACTTGGTAAGACCAAGTATCGTTCTCCCAAAGGGACTCACGGCCTAGTTTAGTTATGTGATTTGTTGATTAGCTAAAACTTAAGAACACAATAATTGAAGTTTAATATGCAAAGACGAAAATTAAATATGTATGCATGAATTGATCAATGACAAAGACAAAAGATAAACACTTTCAAGGAAATATATGAATGAATATGTTGTTGGGGGTCAATTTCATCTCATCCACTCTCATATATTTTAGGAATTCAACATTCAAATCATCATTGTTAATGCCACTCTCTAATGTACCATTCTAGATGGCTTCTCCCTAATCATATAGTTCATACAATTCCTAGCATTCCTAATGATTAGTTCATGAGTGCAGGAGCTTAAAGGCAACCAATATAATATTGTCAGTATAATATTGGGAGAAATTCCCCGGATCTAGATTTCCCCGTACGTGTCCGTATCAACAAAACCAATAATCATGCATTAGAATGAGTTAAACAATGCAAGCATTGAGCAAAGAGGAAAAACCCTAACTAATGATGAAAGAAAGCATATGTCTTAATTCAAAGATGTACTCAACAAATCCATATATGAGAGCTTCAAGAGATTACTTTGACTCCCCAACAAACATACAAGGTTTAGTTCACCATATTCATGGTGAACCTAGATGAATTACAATGAAAGTATGAAAGAATAAACCCAATAAAGGTGAAGAGGTAGCCTGAGCATCCAAGATCCTCCTTCAAAGGGGTGAAAGAGAGAGTGTTTGCCTCGTTTCTGCCAAAGATGCCTAACTATAGGACGTGCAAGCCCTTATATACTAATCTAGAGTTACAAAAGATTACAAAAGTCCAAGCCCAAAAAGTGCCGCTCAGCGGTATTTACCGCTCAGCGGTGATTGCGCGTCTTCTTTCTTCCCCTCAGCAGCCATTTTGCCCCTCAGCGATTCCAACGTCACCTCTTGAGTGCCGCTCAGCGGTAGTTTGCCGCTGAGCGGTGCCTTCGACTTCTCCTTTTTGCACTCTTTCTTGTCTTTTCGAATGTCCTCTCTCTTATTCTTCACTTCTTTCACCAAATTCACCTCAAAACCTGCACAAGAACACTTAAATCAAGCATAAACCTGTCCAGCTCTCTTATTTCTGAAAATATAAACAAAAGGCATGATTTCAAGCTAGTTTCTAAGTCTAAAGGTTGCTTTTAGTATCAACTTTAAGCATGAAAATAACAGTTTTTCAACTGTTATCAACTCCACTTTTTCCACTTCCTCCACTTCTTCCACTTCGTCCACTTCGTCCGCTTCGTCCACTTCGTCCACTTCGTCCATTTCGTCCACTTCCTCCACTTCGTCGACTTCCTCCACTTCCTCCACTTCCTCCACTTCCTCCACTTCGTACATTTCGTTCAATTCGTCCACTTCGTTCACTTCTCAACCTTCGTCCATTTCGTTCACTTTGTCCACTTTTCAACTTCGTCCACTTCCTCCACTTCCTCCACATCGTCCACTTCGTCCACTTCTTCCACTTTGTCCACATCCTCCACCTTGTCCACTTCGTCCACTTCCTCAACTTCGTTCACTTCTCAACCTTCGTCCATTTCGTCCACTTTGTCCACTTCGTCCACTTCCTCCACTTCGTCCATTTCGTCCACTTCGTCCAGTTTGTCAACTTCGTCCAATTCGTCCACTTCCCTTCCTTCACTTCCTCCAATTAGTCCACTTCCTCCACAACGTCCACTTCGTCCACTTTCTCCACTTCATCGACTTCTCAACTGTCGTCCACATCGTCCACTTCGTCAACTTCCTCCACTTCCTCCACTTCCTCTACTTCCTCTACTTCCTCCACTTCCTCCTCTTACCCCACTTCCTCAACTTCCTCCACTTCTTCCACTTCCCCTACTTCTTCCACTTTCTCCACTTCCTCCACTTTGTTCACTTCTCAACCTTTCTCCACTTCGTCCACCTTCACCACTTCGTCCACTTCGTGCACTTTGTCCACTTCATCTACTTCTTCCACTTCCTCCACCTTCTCCACTTCGTCCACTTCGTGCACTTCTCCACCTTCGTCCACCTCGACCCTATAATCGACTTCGTCCACTTCATCCATTTCGTCCACTTCGTTCACTTCTCAACCGTCGTCCACTTCGTTCACTTCTCAACCGTTGTCAACTTCGTCTACTTCGTCCACTTCTTCCACTTCATCCACTTCGTCCACTTTGTCCACTTCGTCCACTTCTCAACCATCGTCCACTTTGTCCACTTCATCTACTACCTCCACTTCCTCTACTTCCTCCACTTCCTCCACTTCCTCGACTTCCTCTACTTCTTCCAATTCCTCCACTTCCTCCACTTCCTCCATTTCCTCCACTTTGTCCACTTCGTCCACTTCGTCCTCTTCGTCCACTTTAACTACTTCCTTCACTTCCTCCACTTCCTCCACATCCTCTACTTCGTCCACCTCGTTCACTTGTCATCCTTCGTCCACTTTGTTCACTTCTTCCACTTCATCTACTTCCTCCACTTCCTCCACTTCCTCCACTTCCTCCACTTCCTCCACTACGTCCACTTCGTCCACCTTCTCCACTTTGTCCACTTCTCAACCGTCATCCACATCGTCCCATTCGTCCACTTTGTCCACTTCAGCCACTTCCTCTACTTCCTCCACTTCCTCAACTTCCTCCACTTCGTCCACTTCCTCCACTTCGTACAGTTCGTCCAATTCCTCCACTTTGTCCACTTCCTCCACTTCCTCCACTTCGTCCAATTCGTCCACTTCCTCCACTTTCTCCACTTCCTCCACTTTGTCCACTTCCTCAACTTCGTACACTTTGTCCAATTCGTTCACTTCGTCCACTTCCTCCACTTTCTCCACTTCGTCCAACTCCTCCACTTTGTCCACTTCCTCCACTTCCTCCACTTCGTCCAATTCGTCCACTTCCTCCACTTTGTCCACTTCCTCCACTTTGTACAGTTTGTCCAATTCGTCCACGTCGTCCACTTCGTTCACTTCTCAACCTTCGCCACTTCGTCCACTTTGTCCACTTCGTCCATTTCGTCCACTTCGTCCACTTTGTCAACTTCGTCCAATTCGTCCACTTCTTCCACTTTCTCCACTTCCTCCACTTCTTCCACTTCCTCCACTTTGTCCACTTCCTCCACTTTGTCCACTTCGTCCCCTTCGTCCACTTCCTCCACTTCGTACACTTCGTCCAATTTGTCCACTTCGTTCACTTCTCAACCTTCATCCACTTCGTCCACTTTCTCCACTTCGTCCGCTTCGTTCACTTCTCAACGTTCGTCTACTTCGTCCACTTTGTGCACTTCATCTACTTACTCCACTTTCTCTACTTCCTCCATTTTCTCCACTTCGTCCACTTCTCAACCTTCGTCCACTTCGTCCACTTCGTCCACTTCGTTGAGTTCCTAACCTTCGTCTACTTCGTCCACTTCATCTACTTGCTCCACTTCCTCTACTTCCTCCATTTTCTCCACTTCATCCACTTCGTCAACTTCTCAACCTTCGTCCAGTTCTTCCACTTCGTCGACTTCGTCCACTTCTTCTAGTTTGTCCACTTCGTGCGCTTCGTCTACTTCCTCCACCTCCTCCACCTCCTCCACTTCCTCCACTTCCTCCACTTCCTCCACTTTGTCCACTTCCTCCACTTCCTCCACTTCGTACATTTCGTCCAATTCGTCCACTTCGTTCACTTCTCAACCTTCGTCCATTTCATCCACTTTGTCCACTTCGCCCACTTCCTCCACTTTGTCCATTTCGTCCACTTTGTCCACTTTTCAACTTCGTCCACTTCCTCCACATCGTCCACTTCTTCCACTTTGTCCACTTCATCTACTTCCTCCACTTCCTCCATTTCCTCCACTTCCTCCACTTCTTCCAATTCCTCCACTTCCTCCACTTCCTCCATTTCCTCCACTTCGTCCACTGCGTCCACTTCGTCCTCTTCGTCCACTTTATCTACTTCCTCCACTTCCTCCACTTCCTCTACTTCGTCCACCTCGTTCACTTGTCATCCTTCGTCCACTTCGTTCACTTCGTCCACTTCATTTACTTCCTCCACTTCCTCCACTACGTCCACTTCCTCCATTTCCTCCACTTCCTCTACTTACTCCACTTTTTCCACTTCCTCCACTTCTTCCACTTCGTCCACTTCGTCCGCTTCGTCCACTTCGTCCATTTCGTCCACTTCCTCCACTTCGTCGACTTCCTCCACTTCCTCGACTTCCTCCACTTCGTACATTTCGTTCAATTCGTCCACTTCGTTCACTTCTCAACCTTCGTCCATTTCGTTCACTTTGTCCACTTTTCAACTTCGTCCACTTCCTCCACTTCCTCCACATCGTCCACTTCGTCCACTTCTTCCACTTTGTCCACATCCTCCACCTTGTCCACTTCGTCCACTTCCTCAACTTCGTTCACTTCTCAACCTTCGTCCATTTCGTCCACTTTGTCCACTTCGTCCACTTCCTCCACTTCGTCAATTTCGTCCACTTCGTCCAGTTTGTCAACTTCGTCCAATTCGTCCACTTCCCTTCCTTCACTTCCTCCAATTCGTCCACTTCCTCCACAACGTCCACTTCGTCCACTTTCTCCACTTCATCCACTTCTCAACTGTCGTCCACATCGTCCACTTCGTCAACTTCCTCCACTTCCTCCACTTCCTCCACTTCCTCTACTTCCTCTACTTCCTCCACTTCCTCCTCTTACCCCACTTCCTCAACTTCCTCCACTTCTTCCACTTCCCCTACTTCTTCCACTTTCTCCACTTTCTCCACTTCCTCCACTTTGTTCACTTCTCAACCTTTCTCCACTTCGTCCACCTTCACCACTTCGTCCACTTCGTGCACTTTGTCCACTTCATCTACTTCTTCCACTTCCTCCACCTTCTCCACTTCGTCCACTTCGTGCACTTCTCCACCTTCGTCCACCTCGACCCTATAATCGACTTCGTCCACTTCATCCATTTCGTCCACTTCGTTCACTTCTCAACCGTCGTCCACTTCGTTCACTTCTCAACCGTTGTCAACTTCGTCTACTTCGTCCACTTCTTCCACTTCATCCACTTCGTCCACTTTGTCCACTTCGTCCACTTCTCAACCATCGTCCACTTTGTCCACTTCATCTACTACCTCCACTTCCTCTACTTCCACCACTTCCTCCACTTCCTCGACTTCCTCTACTTCTTCCAATTCCTCCACTTCCTCCACTTCCTCCATTTCCTCCACTTTGTCCACTTCGTCCACTTCGTCCTCTTCGTCCACTTTAACTACTTCCTTCACTTCCTCCACTTCCTCCACTTCCTCTACTTCGTCCACCTCGTTCACTTGTCATCCTTCGTCCACTTTGTTCACTTCTTCCACTTCATCTACTTCCTCCACTTCCTCCACTTCCTCCACTTCCTCCACTTCCTCCACTACGTCCACTTCGTCCACCTTCTCCACTTTGTCCACTTCTCAACCGTCATCCACATCGTCCCATTCGTCCACTTTGTCCACTTCAGCCACTTCCTCTACTTCCTCCACTTCCTCAACTTCCTCCACTTCGTCCACTTCCTCCACTTCGTACAGTTCGTCCAATTCCTCCACTTTGTCCACTTCCTCCACTTCCTCCACTTCGTCCAATTCGTCCACTTCCTCCACTTTCTCCACTTCCTCCACTTTGTCCACTTCCTCAACTTCGTACACTTTGTCCAATTCGTTCACTTCGTCCACTTCCTCCACTTTCTCCACTTCGTCCAACTCCTCCACTTTGTCCACTTCCTCCACTTCCTCCACTTCGTCCAATTCGTCCACTTCCTCCACTTTGTCCACTTCCTCCACTTTGTACAGTTTGTCCAATTCGTCCACGTCGTCCACTTCGTTCACTTCTCAACCTTCGCCACTTCGTCCACTTTGTCCACTTCGTCCATTTCGTCCACTTTGTCAACTTCGTCCAATTCGTCCACTTCTTCCACTTTCTCCACTTCCTCCACTTCTTCCACTTCCTCCACTTTGTCCACTTCCTCCACTTTGTCCACTTCGTCCCCTTCGTCCACTTCCTCCACTTCGTACACTTAGTCCAATTTGTCCACTTCGTTCACTTCTCAACCTTCATCCACTTCGTCCACTTTCTCCACTTCGTCCGCTTCGTTCACTTCTCAACGTTCGTCTACTTCGTCCACTTTGTCCACTTCATCTACTTACTCCACTTTCTCTACTTCCTCCATTTTCTCCACTTCGTCCACTTCTCAACCTTCGTCCACTTCGTCCACTTCGTCCACTTCGTCCACTTCGTTGAGTTCCTAACCTTCGTCTACTTCGTCCACTTCGTCAACTTCTCAACCTTCGTCCAGTTCTTCCACTTCGTCGACTTCGTCCACTTCTTCTAGTTTGTCCACTTCGTGCGCTTCGTCTACTTCCTCCACCTCCTCCACCTCCTCCACTTCCTCCACTTCCTCCACTTCCTCCACTTTGTCCACTTCCTCCACTTCCTCCACTTCGTACATTTCGTCCAATTCGTCCACTTCGTTCACTTCTCAACCTTCGTCCATTTCATCCACTTTGTCCACTTCGCCCACTTCCTCCACTTTGTCCATTTCGTCCACTTTGTCCACTTTTCAACTTCGTCCACTTCCTCCACATCGTCCACTTCTTCCACTTTGTCCACTTCATCTACTTCCTCCACTTCCTCCATTTCCTCCACTTCCTCCACTTCTTCCAATTCCTCCACTTCCTCCACTTCCTCCATTTCCTCCACTTCGTCCACTGCGTCCACTTCGTCCTCTTCGTCCACTTTATCTACTTCCTTCACTTCCTCCACTTCCTCCACTTCCTCTACTTCGTCCACCTCGTTCACTTGTCATCCTTCGTCCACTTCGTTCACTTCGTCCACTTCATTTACTTCCTCCACTTCCTCCACTACGTCCACTTCCTCCATTTCCTCCACTTCCTCTACTTACTCCACTTTTTCCACTTCCTCCACTTCTTCCACTTCGTCCACTTCGTCCGCTTCGTCCACTTCGTCCATTTCGTCCACTTCCTCCACTTCGTCGACTTCCTCCACTTCCTCGACTTCCTCCACTTCGTACATTTCGTTCAATTCGTCCACTTCGTTCACTTCTCAACCTTCGTCCATTTCGTTCACATTGTCCACTTTTCAACTTCGTCCACTTCCTCCACATCGTCCACTTCGTCCACTTCTTCCACTTTGTCCACATCCTCCACCTTGTCCACTTCGTCCACTTCCTCAACTTCGTTCACTTCTCAACCTTCGTCCATTTCGTCCACTTTGTCCACTTCGTCCACTTCCTCCACTTCGTCCATTTCGTCCACTTCGTCCAGTTTGTCAACTTCGTCCAATTCGTCCACTTCCCTTCCTTCACTTCCTCCAATTCGTCCACGTCCTCCACAACGTCCACTTCGTCCACTTTCTCCACTTCATCCACTTCTCAACTGTCGTCCACATCGTCCACTTCGTCAACTTCCTCCACTTCCTCCACTTCCTCCACTTCCTCTACTTCCTCTACTTCCTCCACTTCCTCCTCTTACCCCACTTCCTCAACTTCCTCCACTTCTTCCACGTCCCCTACTTCTTCCACTTTCTCCACTTTCTCCACTTCCTCCACTTTGTTCACTTCTCAACCTTTCTCCACTTCGTCCACCTTCACCACTTCGTCCACTTCGTGCACTTTGTCCACTTCATCTACTTCTTCCACTTCCTCCACCTTCTCCACTTCGTCCACTTCGTGCACTTCTCCACCTTCGTCCACCTCGACCCTATAATCGACTTCGTCCACTTCATCCATTTCGTCCACTTCGTTCACTTCTCAACCGTCGTCCACTTCGTTCACTTCTCAACCGTTGTCAACTTCGTCTACTTCGTCCACTTCTTCCACTTCATCCACTTCGTCCACTTTGTCCACTTCGTCCACTTCTCAACCATCGTCCACTTTGTCCACTTCATCTACTACCTCCACTTCCTCTACTTCCTCCACTTCCTCCACTTCCTCGACTTCCTCTACTTCTTCCAATTCCTCCACTTCCTCCACTTCCTCCATTTCCTCCACTTTGTCCACTTCGTCCACTTCGTCCTCTTCGTCCACTTTAACTACTTCCTTCACTTCCTCCACTTCCTCCACTTCCTCTACTTCGTCCACCTCGTTCACTTGTCATCCTTCGTCCACTTTGTTCACTTCTTCCACTTCATCTACTTCCTCCACTTCCTCCACTTCCTCCACTTCCTCCACTTCCTCCACTACGTCCACTTCGTCCACCTTCTCCACTTTGTCCACTTCTCAACCGTCATCCACATCGTCCCATTCGTCCACTTTGTCCACTTCAGCCACTTCCTCTACTTCCTCCACTTCCTCAACTTCCTCCACTTCGTCCACTTCCTCCACTTCGTACAGTTCGTCCAATTCCTCCACTTTGTCCACTTCCTCCACTTCCTCCACTTCGTCCAATTCGTCCACTTCCTCCACTTTCTCCACTTCCTCCACTTTGTCCACTTCCTCAACTTCGTACACTTTGTCCAATTCGTTCACTTCGTCCACTTCCTCCACTTTCTCCACTTCGTCCAACTCCTCCACTTTGTCCACTTCCTCCACTTCCTCCACTTCGTCCAATTCGTCCACTTCCTCCACTTTGTCCACTTCCTCCACTTTGTACAGTTTGTCCAATTCGTCCACGTCGTCCACTTCGTTCACTTCTCAACCTTCGCCACTTCGTCCACTTTGTCCACTTCGTCCATTTCGTCCACTTTGTCAACTTCGTCCAATTCGTCCACTTCTTCCACTTTCTCCACTTCCTCCACTTCTTCCACTTCCTCCACTTTGTCCACTTCCTCCACTTTGTCCACTTCGTCCCCTTCGTCCACTTCCTCCACTTCGTACACTTAGTCCAATTTGTCCACTTCGTTCACTTCTCAACCTTCATCCACTTCGTCCACTTTCTCCACTTCGTCCGCTTCGTTCACTTCTCAACGTTCGTCTACTTCGTCCACTTTGTCCACTTCATCTACTTACTCCACTTTCTCTACTTCCTCCATTTTCTCCACTTCGTCCACTTCTCAACCTTCGTCCACTTCGTCCACTTCGTCCACTTCGTTGAGTTCCTAACCTTCGTCTACTTCGTCCACTTCATCTACTTGCTCCACTTCCTCTACTTCCTCCATTTTCTCCACTTCGTCCACTTCGTCAACTTCTCAACCTTCGTCCAGTTCTTCCACTTCGTCGACTTCGTCCACTTCTTCTAGTTTGTCCACTTCGTGCGCTTCGTCTACTTCCTCCACCTCCTCCACCTCCTCCACTTCCTCCACTTCCTCCACTTTGTGCACTTCCTCCACTTCCTCCACTTCGTACATTTCGTCCAATTCGTCCACTTCGTTCACTTCTCAACCTTCGTCCATTTCATCCACTTTGTCCACTTCGCCCACTTCCTCCACTTTGTCCATTTCGTCCACTTTGTCCACTTTTCAACTTCGTCCACTTCCTCCACATCGTCCACTTCTTCCACTTTGTCCACTTCATCTACTTCCTCCACTTCCTCCATTTCCTCCACTTCCTCCACTTCTTCCAATTCCTCCACTTCCTCCACTTCCTCCATTTCCTCCACTTCGTCCACTGCGTCCACTTCGTCCTCTTCGTCCACTTTATCTACTTCCTTCACTTCCTCCACTTCCTCCACTTCCTCTACTTCGTCCACCTCGTTCACTTGTCATCCTTGATGGACAAATTTGTAAGCACCAAAATATGATGTCACAAACTTGTTTCACAATCGGCAAGTATGACCGAATCGTTCAAGTAATAAAACTTGGTAAGACCAAGTATCGTTCTTCCCAAAGGACTCACGGCCTAGTTTAGTTATGTGGTTTCTTGATTAACTAAGACTTACAAACGAAATATTTGAGTTTAAAATGCAAGACAGAAAATAAACATGTATGCATGAATTTTGATCAATGGCAAAGACAAAAGATAAACACTTTCAATGGAATATATGAATGAATATGTTGTTGGGGGTCAATTTCATCTCATCCACTCTCATATATTTTAGGAATTCAACATTCAAATCATCATTGTTAATGCCACTCTCTAATGTACCATTCTAGATGGCTTCTCCCTAATCAAATAGTTCATACAATTCCTAGCATTCCTAATGATTAGTTCATGAGTGCGTGATAACAGTTGAAAAACTGTTATTTTCATGCTTAAAAGTGATACTAAAAGCAACCTTTAGACTTAGAAACTAGCTTGAAATCATGCATTTTGTTTATATTTTCAGAAATAAGAGAGCTGGACAGGTTTATGCTTGATTTGAGTGTTTTTGTGCAGGTTTTGAGGTGAATTTGGTGAAAGAAGTGAAGAATGAGAGAGAGGACATTAGAAAAGACAAGAAAGAGTGTAAAAAGAGAAGTCGAAGGCACCGCTCAGCGGCAAACTACCGCTGAGCGGCACTCAAGAGGTGGCGTTGGAACCGCTGAGGGGCAAATGGCCGCTGAGGGGAAGAAAGAAGACGCGTAACCACCGCTGAGCGGTAAATGGCGCTGAGCGGCACTTTTTGGGCTTGGGCTTTTGTAATCTTTTGTAACTCTAGATTAGTATATAAGGGCTTGCACGTCCTTTAGTTAGGGATCTTTGGCAGAAACGAGGCAAACACTCTCTCTTTCACCCCTTTGAAGGAGGATCTTGGATGCTCAGGCTACCTCTTCCACTTTATTGGGTTTATTCTTTCATACTTTCATTGTTATTCATCTAGGTTCACCATGAATATGGTGAACTAAACCTTGTATGTTTGTTGGGGAATCAATGTAATCTCTTGAAGCTCTCATATATGGATTTGTTGAGTACATCTTTGAATTAAGACATATGCTTTCTTTCATCATTAGTTAGGGTTTTTCCTCTTTGCTCAATGCTTGCATTGTTTAACTCATTCTAATGCATGATTATTGGTTTTGTCGATACGGACACGTACGGGGAAGTTTAGATCCGGGGAATTTCTCCCAATATTATACTGACAATATTCTATTGGTTGCCTTTAAGCTCCTGCACTCATGAACTAATCATTAGGAATGCTAGGAATTGTATGAACTATTTGATTAGGGAGAAGCCATCTAGAATGGTACATTAGAGAGTGGCATTAACAATGATGATTTGAATGTTGAATTCCTAAAATATATGAGAGTGGATGAGATGAAATTGACCCCCAACAACATATTCATTCATATATTCCATTCAAAGTGTTTATCTTTTGTCTTTGCCATTGATCAAAATTCATGCATACATGTTTATTTTCTGTCTTGCATTTTAAACTCAAATATTTCGTTTGTAAGTCTTAGTTAATCAAGAAACCACATAACTAAACTAGGCCGTGAGTCCTTTGGGAAGAACGATACTTGGTCTTACCAAGTTTTATTACTTGAACGATTCGGTCATACTTGCCGATTGTGAAACAAGTTTGTGACATCATATTTTGGTGCTTACAAATTTGTCCATCAGGAGCTTAAAGGCAACCAATAGAATATTGTCAGTATAATATTGGGAGAAATTCCCCGGATCTAGACTTCCCCGTACGTGTCCGTATCGACAAAACCAATAATCATGCATTAGAATGAGTTAAACAATGCAAGCATTGAGCAAAGAGGAAAAACCCTAACTAATGATGAAAGAAAGCATATGTCTTAATTCAAAGATGTACTCAACAGATTCCATATATGAGAGCTTCAAGAGATTACATTGATTCCCCAACAAACATACAAGGTTTAGTTCACCATATTCATGGTGAACCTAGATGAATAACAATGAAAGTATGAAAGAATAAACCCAATAAAGTGGAAGAGGTAGCCTGAGCATCCAAGATCCTCCTTCAAAGGGGTAAAAGAGAGAGTGTTTGCCTCGTTTCTGCCAAAGATCTCTAACTAAAGGACGTGCAAGCCCTTATATACTAATCTAGAGTTACAAAAGATTACAAAAGCCCAAGCCCAAAAAGTGCCGCTCAGCGCCATTTACCGCTCAGCGGTGGTTACGCGTCTTCTTTCTTCCCCTCAGCGGCCATTTGCCCCTCAGCGGTTCCAATGCCACCTCTTGAGTGCCGCTCAGCGGTAGTTTGCCGCTGAGCGGTGCCTTCGACTTCTCTTTTTACACTCTTTCTTGTCTTTTCTAATGTCCTCTCTCTCATTCTTCACTTCTTTCACCAAATTCACCTCAAAACCTGCACAAAAACACTCAAATCAAGCATAAACCTGTCCAGCTCTCTTATTTCTGAAAATATAAACAAAATGCATGATTTCAAGCTAGTTTCTAAGTCTAAAGGTTGCTTTTAGTATCACTTTTAAGCATGAAAATAACAGTTTTTCAACTGTTATCAATCCTTCGTCCACTTCGTTCACTTCGTCCACTTCATTTACTTCCTCCACTTCCTCCACTACGTCCACTTCCTCCATTTCCTCCACTTCCTCTACTTACACCACTTTTTCCACTTCCTCCACTTCTTCCACTTCGTCCACTTCGTCCGCTTCGTCCACTTCGTCCATTTCGTCCACTTCCTCCACTTCGTCGACTTCCTCCACTTCCTCCACTTCCTCCACTTCCTCCACTTCGTACATTTCGTTCAATTCGTCCACTTCGTTCACTTCTCAACCTTCGTCCATTTCGTTCACTTTGTCCACTTTTCAACTTCGTCCACTTCCTCCACTTCCTCCACATCGTCCACTTCGTCCACTTCTTCCACTTTGTCCACATCCTCCACCTTGTCCACTTCGTCCACTTCCTCAACTTCGTTCACTTCTCAACCTTCGTCCATTTCGTCCACTTTGTCCACTTCGTCCACTTCCTCCACTTCGTCCATTTCGTCCACTTCGTCCAGTTTGTCAACTTCGTCCAATTCGTCCACTTCCCTTCCTTCACTTCCTCCAATTCGTCCACTTCGTCCACTTTCTCCACTTCATCCACTTCTCAACTGTCGTCCACATCGTCCACTTCGTCAACTTCCTCCACTTCCTCCACTTCCTCTACTTCCTCTACTTCCTCCACTTCCTCCTCTTACCCCACTTCCTCAACTTCCTCCACTTCTTCCACTTCCCCTACTTCTTCCACTTTCTCCACTTTCTCCACTTCCTCCACTTTGTTCACTTCTCAACCTTTCTCCACTTCGTCCACCTTCACCACTTCGTCCACTTCGTGCACTTTGTCCACTTCGTCCACTTCATCTACTTCTTCCACTTCCTCCACCTTCTCCACTTTGTCCACTTCGTGCACTTCTCCACCTTCGTCCACCTCGACCCTTTAATCGACTTCGTCCACTTCATCCATTTCGTCCACTTCGTTCACTTCTCAACCGTCGTCCACTTCGTTCACTTCTCAACCGTTGTCAACTTCGTCTACTTCGTCCACTTCTTCCACTTCATCCACTTTGTCCACTTCGTCCACTTCTCAACCATCGTCCACTTTGTCCACTTCATCTACTACCTCCACTTCCTCTACTTCCTCCACTTCCTCCACTTCCTCGACTTCCTCTACTTCTTCCAATTCCTCCACTTCCTCCACTTTCTCCATTTCCTCCACTTTGTCCACTTCGTCCACTTCGTCCTCTTCGTCCACTTTAACTACTTCCTTCACTTCGTCCACTTCCTCCACTTCCTCTACTTCGTCCACCTCGTTCACTTGTCATCCTTCGTCCACTTTGTTCACTTCTTCCACTTCATCTACTTCCTCCACTTCCTCCACTTCCTCCACTTCCTCCACTTCCTCCACTTCCTCCACTACGTCCACTTCGTCCACCTTCTCCACTTTGTCCACTTCTCAACCGTCATCCACATCGTCCCATTCGTCCACTTTGTCCACTTCAGCCACTTCCTCTACTTCCTCCACTTCCTCAACTTCCTCCACTTCGTCCACTTCCTCCACTTCGTACAGTTCGTCCAATTCCTCCACTTTGTCCACTTCCTCCACTTCCTCCACTTCGTCCAATTCGTCCACTTCCTCCACTTTCTCCACTTCCTCCACTTTGTCCACTTCCTCAACTTCGTACACTTTGTCCAATTCGTTCACTTCGTCCACTTCCTCCACTTTCTCCACTTCGTCCAACTCCTCCACTTTGTCCACTTCCTCCACTTCCTCCACTTCGTCCAATTCGTCCACTTCCTCCACTTTGTCCACTTCCTCCACTTTGTACAGTTTGTCCAATTCGTCCACGTCGTCCACTTCGTTCACTTCTCAACCTTCGCCACTTCGTCCACTTTGTCCACTTCGTCCATTTCGTCCACTTCGTCCACTTTGTCAACTTCGTCCAATTCGTCCACTTCTTCCACTTTCTCCACTTCCTCAACTTCTTCCACTTCCTCCACTTTGTCCACTTCCTCCACTTTGTCCACTTCGTCCCCTTCGTCCACTTCCTCCACTTCGTACACTTCGTCCAATTTGTCCACTTCGTTCACTTCTCAACCTTCATCCACTTCGTCCACTTTCTCCACTTCGTCCGCTTCGTTCACTTCTCAACGTTCGTCTACTTCGTCCACTTTGTCCACTTCATCTACTTACTCCACTTTCTCTACTTCCTCCATTTTCTCCACTTCGTCCACTTCTCAACCTTCGTCCACTTCGTCCACTTCGTCCACTTCGTTGAGTTCCTAACCTTCGTCTACTTCGTCCACTTCATCTACTTGCTCCACTTCCTCTACTTCCTCCATTTTCTCCACTTCGTCCACTTCGTCAACTTCTCAACCTTCGTCCAGTTCTTCCACTTCGTCGACTTCGTCCACTTCTTCTAGTTTGTCCACTTCGTGCGCTTCGTCTACTTCCTCCACCTCCTCCACCTCCTCCACTTCCTCCACTTCCTCCACTTCCTCCACTTCCTCCACTTTGTCCACTTCCTCCACTTCCTCCACTTCGTACATTTCGTCCAATTCGTCCACTTCGTTCACTTCTCAACCTTCGTCCATTTCATCCACTTTGTCCACTTCGCCCACTTCCTCCACTTCGTCCATTTCGTCCACTTTGTCCACTTTTCAACTTCGTCCACTTCCTCCACATCGTCCACTTCTTCCACTTTGTCCACTTCATCTACTTCCTCCACTTCCTCCATTTCCTCCACTTCCTCCACTTCTTCCAATTCCTCCACTTCCTCCACTTCCTCCATTTCCTCCACTAAGTCCACTGCGTCCACTTCGTCCACTTCGTCCTCTTAGTCCACTTTATCTACTTCCTTCACTTCCTCCACTTCCTCCACTTCCTCTACTTCGTCCACCTCGTTCACTTGTCATCCTTCGTCCACTTCGTTCACTTCGTCCACTTCATTTACTTCCTCCACTTCCTCCACTACGTCCACTTCCTCCATTTCCTCCACTTCCTCTACTTACTCCACTTTTTCCACTTCCTCCACTTCTTCCACTTCGTCCACTTCGTCCGCTTCGTCCACTTCGTCCACTTCCTCCACTTCGTCGACTTCCTCCATTTCCTCCACTTCCTCCACTTCCTCCACTTCGTACATTTCGTTCAATTCGTCCACTTCGTTCACTTCTCAACCTTCGTCCATTTCGTTCACTTTGTCCACTTTTCAACTTCGTCCACTTCCTCCACTTCCTCCACATCGTCCACTTCTTCCACTTTGTCCACATCCTCCACCTTGTCCACTTCGTCCACTTCCTCAACTTCGTTCACTTCTCAACCTTCGTCCATTTCGTCCACTTTGTCCACTTCGTCCACTTCCTCCACTTCGTCCATTTCGTCCACTTCGTCCAGTTTGTCAACTTCGTCCAATTCGTCCACTTCCCTTCCTTCACTTCCTCCAATTCGTCCACTTCCTCCACAACGTCCACTTCGTCCACTTTCTCCACTTCATCCACTTCTCAACTGTCGTCCATATCGTCCACTTCTCAACCTTTCTCCACTTCGTCCACCTTCACCACTTCGTCCACTTCGTGCACTTTGTCCACTTCGTCCACTTCATCTACTTCTTCCACTTCCTCCACCTTCTCCACTTCGTCCACTTCGTGCACTTCTCCACCTTCGTCCACCTCGACCCTTTAATCGACTTCGTCCACTTCATCCATTTCGTCCACTTCGTTCACTTCTCAACCGTCGTCCACTTCGTTCACTTCTCAACCGTTGTCAACTTCGTCTACTTCGTCCACTTCTTCCACTTCATCCACTTCGTCCACTTTGTCCACTTCGTCCACTTCTCAACCATCGTCCACTTTGTCCACTTCATCTACTACCTCCACTTCCTCTACTTCCTCCACTTCCTCCACTTCCTCGACTTCCTCTACTTCTTCCAATTCCTCCACTTCCTCCATTTCCTCCACTTTGTCCACTTCGTCCACTTCGTCCTCTTCGTCCACTTTAACTACTTCCTTCACTTCCTCCACTTCCTCCACTTCCTCTACTTCGTCCACCTCGTTCACTTGTCATCCTTCGTCCACTTTGTTCACTTCTTCCACTTCATCTACTTCCTCCACTTCCTCCACTTCCTCCACTTCCTCCACTTCCTCCACTACGTCCACTTCGTCCACCTTCTCCAGTTTGTCCACTTCTCAACCGTCATCCACATCGTCCCATTCGTCCACTTTGTCCACTTCAGCCACTTCCTCTACTTCCTCCACTTCCTCAACTTCATCCACTTGGTCCACTTCCTCCACTTCGTACAGTTCGTCCAATTCCTCCACTTTGTCCACTTCCTTCACTTCCTCCACTTCGTCCAATTTGTCCACTTCCTCCACTTTCTCCACTTCCTCCACTTTGTCCACTTCCTCCACTTCGTACAGTTCGTCCAATTCGTCCACTTCGTCCACTTCTTAAACTTCGTCCATTTCCTCCACTTTGACCACTTCGTCCACTTCGTCCATTTCGTCCACTTTGTCAACTTCGTCCAATTCGTCTACTTTGTCAACTTCGTCCAATTCGTCCACTTCTTCCACTTTCTCCACTTCCTCTAGTCCATCCACTTCGTCAACGTCGTCCACTTCCTCCACTTTGTCCACTTCCTCCACTTCGTAAACTTCGCCCAATTTGTCCACTTCGTTCACTTCTCAACCTTCCTCCACTTCGTCCACTTTCTCCACTTTGTCCGCTTCGTTCACTTCTCAACGTTCGTCCACTTTGTCCACTTCATCTACTTCCTCCACTTCCTCTACTTCCTTTATTTTCTCCACTTTGTCCACTTCTCAACCTTCGTCTACTTCGTCCACTTCCTCCACTTCCTCTCTTTCCTCTACTTCCTCCACTTCCTCCGCTTCCTCAACTTCCTTCACTTCTTCCATTTCCCCCACCTCCTCCACTTCCTCCACTTTCACCACTTCGTCCCCTTCGTCTGCTTCGTCCTCTTCATCCACTTCATCCACTTCCTCCACTTCCTCTACTTTGTTCAGTTCTCAACCTTTATCGACTTCGTCCACTTTCTCCATTTTGTCCACTTAGTCCACTTCGTCCACCTCGTCCACTTCTTTCACTTCGTCCACCTCGTCCACTTCGTCCACTTCGTCCACTTCGTCCACTTCGTCCACTTCGTCCACTTCGTCTACTTCGTCTACTTCCTCCACTTCCTCCACTTCCTCCATTTCCTCCACTTCCTCCACTTCCTCCACTTCTTCAACTTCCTCCACTTCTTCAACTTCCTCCACTTCCTCCACTTCCTCCACTTTCTCCACTTCGTCCACTTCCTCCACTTCGTCCACGTCTCAATCATCGTCCACTTCGTCCAATTTGTCCACTTTGTCCACTTCGTCCACTTTCTCCACTTCGTCAACCTCGCCCACTTCGTCCACTTCTTCCACTTCGTCCACCTCGTCCATCCACTTCGTCCACTTCCTCCACTTCGTCCACTCCCTCCACTTCGTCCACTTTGTCCACTTCGATCACTTCGTCCACTTCCTCCACCTCCTGCACTTCCTCCACTTCCACCACTTCCTCCACTTCCCCGACTTCCTCCACTTCCTCCACTTCCTCCACTTCGTCCAATTCGTCCACTTCCTCAACTTCGTTCACTTCCTCCACTTCCTCCACTTCGTCCAATTTGTCCATTTCATCCACTTCGTCCACTTCGTGCACTTCGTCCATTTTGTCCAATTCATCCATTTCGTCCATCTCGTCCATTTCGTGCACTTCGTCCACTTTGTCCAATTCGTCCAATTCGTTCACTTCGTTCACTTCTTAATCTTGGTCGACTTCGTCCCCTTCCTCCACTTCGTACACTTCGTCCAATTCTTCCACTTCGTTCACTTCCCATCCTTCCTCCACTTTACCCACTTCTTCCACTTCCTCCATTTCCTGCACTTTCTCCACTTTGTCCACTTCATCCACTTTGGCCACTTCGTCCACTTTCTCCACTTCGTCCACTCCGTCAACTTCCTCCACTTCCTCTACTTTGTCCACTACGTCAACTTTCTCCATTTTGTCCACTTCGTACACCTCGTCCACTTCGTCCAACCGTCGTCCACTTCGTCTACTTCCTCCACTTCCTCCACTTTCTTCATTTCCTCCACTTCCTCCACTTCCTCCTCTTCCTCAACTTCCTCCATTTTGTCCACTTTCTCCACTTCGTCCACTTCCTCCACTTCGTCCACGTCCCAACCTTCGTCCACTTTCTCCACTTCGTCCACGTCGTCCACTTCATCCACCTCTTCCACTTCCTCCACATCGTCCACTTCGTCCACTTCATCCACTTCGTCCACTTCATCTACTTCCTCCAGTTCCTCCACTTCCTCCAGTTCGACCACTTCTTCCACTTTCTCCACTCCGTCTACTTCGTCCACTTCGTGCACTTCGTCAGCTTCGTCCTCTTCGTCCACTTCATCTACTTTCTCCACTTACTCCACTTCTTCCACTTCCTCCACTTCCTCTGCTTCCTCCACTTCGTCCACTTTGTTCACTTCTCAACCTTCGTCCATTTCGTCCACTTCGTCCAATTCATGTACTTTCTCCACTTCCTCCACTTCGTCCACTTTCTCCACGTCGTCCACTTCCTCAACTTCGTCCACTATGTCCACTTCGTCGACTACGTCCACATCGTCCACATGGTCCACCTCGTCCACTTAGTCCACCTCGTCCCCTTCCTCCACTTCCTCCACTTTCTCCACTTCCTCTACTTCCTCCACTTCCTCCACTTCCTCCACTTGCTTTACTTCGTCCACTTGCTCCCTCTCGTCGATTTCGTCCACTTCGTCCACTTCCTCCACTTCGTCCACTTTGTGCACTTCGTCCACGTCGTCCACTTCGTCCACTTATTCAACTTCGTCAAGTTCGTGCACTTCGTCCACTTCCTCAACATCGTCACTTATATGTGAGGTTTTGAGCTCCAGAGTTGTTATATTTAAATGCTATTACTCTGAAAGCATGAATGATTTTGCCCAGGTTTTCTATGATTGAATCAATTGCTTGTTTTGCATCATATGACCAAGGCCGTTTGTTGGAACCCTTTTTATTGGCCAAATTCATAAAGTTAGCCCACTAAAAGAGAACACTTATTGTTCTATCCTTTGAACCCTTAGCCTTGAACATACACTGAAACCCTTGATTGAAAATCTTTACCTTGAGTTAAGTAGAAGATCTTGTGTGGTATTGTTAAATGTTCAAGTTTGGGGTTGTTGGGAAAACATGAAAAAGGAAAAGCATTGAGCTAAGAGCCAAAAAGGAAGTATAGGCAAAGAAAAAGAAAAGAAAAGAAAAAGAAGTAAAGCTCAATGCAAATGCAAAGGCAAGTTGGGAAAAATAAGAATAATTGTGTGTTATGATTCTCTTAATTCAAGGATTTTGCGATCCAGAAAAACCAATTTTCTTGTTAGCCCAGCCACATTATAAGCCATTGAAAAGTCCTTGTGATGATGCATGCTTGTGAATGTTTTTGATTGTGGTAAAATGAAAGGCAAAGTTGATTCATGTGACATTGTGATAGTAGAGTAAATGAGTGATCACCTTTTATACACTTGTGTGTTGAGTGAAATACTTTACCTAGTGAGGAAATATTCCATTAGCACATGAACATCGATGCTTAATTGATTGGTCATTCATGAAAAAGAGCATTTGTTGGGTATTAACTGACTTTGTGAAACACTAAAGCATGTGCACATCGTGATTGAACTCTTGGTCATAAGTTTGATTGAAGTTTTTACTTATCTAAAAAGACGATTTTTGAATGAGTGAACCATCATATGAATTGGTTGAAGATTGAGTTACATCTTGTTTGCTTGAGGACAAGCAAAGTTCTAAGTTTGGGGTTGTGATAACAGTTGAAAAACTGTTATTTTCATGCTTAAAATTGACACAAAAAGCAACCTTTACACTTAGAAACTAGCTTGAAATCATGCTTTTATCCATATTTTCAGAAATAAGAGAGCTGGACAGGTTTATGCTTGATTTCAGTGTTTTTGTGCAGGTTTTAAGGTGAATTTGGTGAAAGAAGTGAAGAAGGAGAGAGATGGAATCAGAAAAGACATCAAAAAGTGCAAAAGGCGAAGCCGAAGTCACCGCTTCAGCGGCAGTTTACCGCTGAGCGGCAATCAGGAGCTTACGGGAGGTCCGCTGAGGGGCAAAATGGCCGCTGAGGGGAAGAAACGACTCACGCACTTACCGCTGAGCGGTACTTTACCGCTGAGCGGCACTTTTATGGGCTTGGACCTAATTTTCTGTAATTTACGAATAATATATAACCTTTAGGGCTTTCCTAGGGTTTGGTATCTTTGGCTGGAACGAAGAAAACACTCTCTCTTCCACCCCTTTGAAGGAGGATCTTGGATGCTGAGGCTTCCTCTTCACCTTTTTAGGGTTTTATCTTTCATTCTTTCATTGTTATTCATCTAGGTTCACCATGAATATGGTGAACTAAACTCTGTATGTTTGTTGGGGAATCAATGTAATCTTTTGAAGCTCTCATATATGGAATTTGTTTTTACATCTTTTATTTAAGATCTATGCTTTCTTTCATCATTAGTTAGGGTTTTTCTTCTTTGCTTAATGCTTGCATTGTTTAACTCATTCGATGCATGATTATTGGTTTTGCCGATACGGGCACGTACGGGGAAGTCTAGATCCGGGGAATTTCTCCCAATATTATATTGGTTGTCGTTAAGCTCTTGCACTTATGAACTAATCATTAGGAATGCTAGGAATCGTATGAACTTGTAATTAGGGATAGGCCTTCTTGACAAGGTAATTTAGAGAGTGGCATTAACAATGATGATTTGAATGTTGAATTCCTAAAATATATGAGAGTGGATAAGATGAAATTGACCCCAAACAACATATTCATACATATATTTCATTGAAAGTGTTTATCTTTTGCTTTTGCCATTGATCAAAACTTCATGCATACATATTTAATTTTCGTCTTTTGCATATAAAATCCAAATATTTCGTCTTTAAGTCTTAGCTAATCAATAAACCACACAACTAAACTAGGCCGTGAGTCCTTTGGGAAGAACGATACTTGGTCTTACCAAGTTTATTACTTGAACGATTCGGTCATACTTGCCGATTGAAAAACAAGTTTGTGACATCATATTTTGGTGTTCATAAATTTGTCTATCAATCGTCCACTTCGTTGACTTCCTCCACTTCATCCACTTCGTCCACTTCTTCATCTTCCTCTTCCACTTCATCCACTTTGTCAACTTCGTCACATTCGTGTACTTCGTCCACATCGTCCACTTCGATCATTTCGTCCACTTCATCCACTTCGTCCATTTCGTCAAGTTCGTCAACTTCGTGCACTTCCTCCACTTCCTCCATTTCGTCCACTTCCTCCACTTCCTCCACTTAGTCCACTTCCTCCACTTCTTCATTTTCTTCTTCAACTTCGTCCACCTCGTCAATCTCATCCTCTTCGTCAACTTCGTCAAGTTCGTGCACTTCGTCCACTTCGTCAACTTCCTCCACGTCGTCCACTTCGTCAACTTCATCCACTTCCTCAACATCGTCCATTTCCTCCACTTCATTCACTTCCTCCACTTCTTCCACTTCGTCAACTTCGTCCACTTCGTCCACTTCATCCACTTCCTCCACTTCCTCCACTTCCTCCACTTCCTCCACTTCGTCCCCTTCGTCCACTTCTTCATCTTCCGCTTCCACTTCGTCCACTTTTTCCACTTCCTCCACATCCTCAAATTCGTCCACTTCGTCCACTTTTTCCCTTTCCTCCACTTCGTCAACTTCGTCCACTTCATCCACTTTGTCCACTTCCTCCACTTGCTCCACTTCATTCACTTTGTCAACTTCGTCCACTTCGTCAACTTCGTAAAGTTCGTGCACTTCGTCTACTTCCACCACTTCCTCCACTTCGTCCACTTCGTTTACTTCCTCCACTTCATCAACTTTGTCCACTTCGTCCACTCCTTGATCTTCTTCTTCCACTTTATCCAATTCGTCCACATCGTTCACTTCGTCAAGTTCGTGCACTTCGTCCATTTCGTGAAGTTCGTGCACTTCGTCCACTTCGTTCACTTCGTCCACTTCGACCACTTCCTCCACTTCCTCCATTTCCTCTACTTACTCCACTTCATCCATTGCATCCACTTCGTCCACTTCTTCATCTTCTGCTTCAATTTCGTCCACTTCCTCCACTTCCTCCACTTCTTCAACTTCTTCCACTTCGTCCACTCCGTGAACTTCGTCCACTTCCTCCACTTCCTCAACATCGTCCACTTCCTCCACCTCCTCCACTTCTTCCACTTTGTCAACTTTGTCAACTTCGTCCATGTCCTCCACTTCGTCAAGTTCGTCTACTTCGTCCACTTCCTCTACTTCCTCCACTTTCTCTACTTCCTCCACTTCGTCCACTTTGTCCACTTCCTTCACTTCGTCCACTTCTTCCACTTCGTCCACTTCCTCCACTTCATCCACTCCGTCCACTTCGTCCACTTCGTCAACTTCGTCGAGTTCGTGCATTTCGTCCACGTCGTCCACTTCCTCCACTTCGTCAACTTCGTCTACTTCGTCCACTTCCTCCACTTCGTCCACTTCCTCCACTTCCTCCACTTCATCCACTTCCTCAACATCCTCCACTTCCACCAATTCATTCACTTCCTTCACTTCTTCCACTTCCTCAACTTCGTCCACTTCCTCCACTACCTGCACTTCGTCCACTTCGTCAACTTCGTCAACTTCGTCCAATTCGTCCACTTCTTCCACTTTGTCCACTTCATCAAGTTTGTCCACTTCGTCCACTTCCTCCACCTCCTCCATTTCGTCCACTTCCTCCACTTCCTCCACTTCCTCCACTTCCTCCACTTCCTCCACTTCATCCACTTTGTCCAGTTCGTCGACTTTGTCCACTTCGTCAAATTCCTCAAGTTCGTGCACTTCGTCCACTTCCTCCACTTCATCTTCTTCTTCCACTTCGTCCACTTCCTTCACTTCCCTTACTTCGTCCACTTCTTCCACTTCGTCTGCTTCCTCGACTTCCTCTATTTTATCCACTTCCTTCACTTTGTCCACTTCTTCCACTTCGTCCACTTCCTCAACTTCGTAAAGTTTGTGCACTTCGTCCACTTCCTCCACTTCGTCCACTTCCTCCACTTCATCCACTTTCTCCACTTCGTCAAGGTCGTTCACTTCGTCCACTTCGTCCACTTCCTCCACTTCCTCCATTTCGTCCACTTTCTCCACTTCCTCCACTTCATCCACTTCTTCATCTTCTTCCACTTCGTCCCCTTCGTCCACTTCGTCCATTTCGTCCACTTCTTCCACTTCGTCCACTTCGTCCACTTCCTCTATTTCGTCCACTTCCTCCACTTCATCCACTTCGTCCACTTCTTCATCTTCTTCTTCAACTTCATCCACTTCATGCACTTCGTCAACTTTGTCAAGTTGGCTCCCTTCGTCCACTTCGTCCACTTCCACCACTTCCTCCATTTCGTCTACTTCCTCCATTTCCTCCACTTCATCCACTTCGTCCACTTCTTCACCTTCTTCGTCCACTTCGTTTTCTTCCTCCACTTCGTCCACTTCGTCAACTTCTTCCACTTCGTCCACTCCGTCAACTTCGTCGACTTCCTCCACTCCCTCAACTTCGTCCACTTCCTCCACTCCCTCAACTTCGTCCACTTCCTCGACTTCATTCACTTCCTCCACTTCGTCAACTTCGTCCACTTCGTTTATTTCGTCCACTTCGTCAAGTTCGTCCACTTCCTCCACTTCCTCTACATCATCCACTTCCTTTACTTCCTCCACTTCATCTACTTCATCCACTTCGTCCACATTGTCGACTTCCTCCACTTCCTGCATTTCCTCCACTTCCTCCACTTCATCCACTTTGTCCACTTCGTCAAGTTCGTCCACTTCATCCACTTCCTCCACTTCGTCCACTTTGTCCACTTCCTCCATTTCGTCCACTTTGTCCACTTTGTCAACTTCCTCAAGTTCGTGCACTTTGTCCACTTCCTCCACTTCATCTTATTCTTCCACTTCGTCCACTTCCTTCACTTCGTTCACTTCGTCCACTTCTTCCACTTCGTCTGCCTCCTCGACTTCCTTTAGTTTATCCACTTCCTTCACTTCGTGCACTTCCTCCACTTCCTCCACATCCTCCACTTCGTCCACTTCCTCCACTTCGTCCACTTCCTCCACTTTGTCCACTTCGTCAAGGTCGTCCACTTCGTCCACTACCTCCATTTCGTATACTTTCTCCACTTCCTCCACTTCATCCACTTCGTCCACTTCTTCATCTTCTTCCACTTCCTCCACTTCGTCCACTTCGTCAAATTCGTCCACTTCGTCACCTTCGTCAACTTCGTGCACTTCGTCCACTTCATCAACTGTGTCCGTTTCATCCACTTCTTCCACTTCGTCCACTTCGTCCATTTCGTCCACTTCTTCCACTTCCTCCACTTCGTCAAGTTCGTGCACTTCGTCCACCTCCTCCATTTTGTCCACTTCCTCCGCTTCATCCACTTCATTTACTTCTTCATCTTCTTCTTCAACTTCGTCCACTTCATGCACTTTGTGGACTTCGTCAAGTTGGTCCCCTTCGTCCACTTCGTCCACTTCGTCCACTTCCACCACTTCCTCCATTTCCTCCATTTCCTCTACTTCCTCAACTTCCTCCAATTCATCCACTTCATCCACTTCTTCATCTTCTTCGTCCACTTCATTTTCTTAATCCACTTCGTCAACTTCGTCAACTTCTTCCACTTCGTCCACTCCGTCAACTTCTTTGACTTCCTCCACTCCCTCAACTTCGTCCACTTCCTCGACTTCATTCATTTCCTCCACTTCTTCCACTTCGTCAACTTCGTCCATTTCGTTTATTTCGTCCACTTCGTCAAGTCCGTTCACTTCCTCCACTTCCTCTACATCATCCACTTCCTCTACTTCCTCCACTTCCTCTACTTCATCCACTTCATCTACTTCATCCAACTTCATCCACTTCCTCCACTTCCTCAACATCGTCCACTTCCTTTACTTCCTCAACTTCATCTACTTCATCCACTTCGTCCACTTCTTCATCTTCTTCTTCCATTTCGTCCACTTCCTCCACTTCCTTAACATCGTCCACTTCCTCCACTTCCTCCACTTCCTCCACTTCTTCCACTTCGTCAACTTTGTCAACTTCGTCCACATCGTCCACGTCGTCCACTTTCTCTACTTCCTCCACTTCCTCCATCTCATCCACTTCGACCACTTCGTCCACTTCATGCACTTCGTCCACTTCGTCCACTTTGCCACTTCCTCCACTTCCTCCACTTCCTCTACTTCCTCTAGTTCGTCCACTTCGTCCACTTCTTCATCTTCTTCTTCCATTTCGTCCACTTCCTCCATTTCCTCCACTTCGTTCACTTTGTCCACTTCGTCCACTTCTTCAACTACGTCAAGTTCGTGCACTTCGTCCACATCGTCCACTTTGTCCACTTCCTCTACTTCCTCCACTTCCTCCATTTCATCCATTTCGTCCACTTCGTCCACTTCGTCCACTTCGTCTAATTCGTCCACTTCGTCCACTTCGTCCACTTCGTCCACTTCGTCCACTTCGTAAAGTTCGTGCACTTCGTCCACTTCCTCCACTTCCTCCACTTCCTCTACTTCCTCCACTTCATCCATTTCATCGACTTCGTCCACTTCTTCATCTTCTTCGTCCATTTCGTCCACTTCCTGCACTTCCTCCACTTCGTACAGAAATTACATGCAGGGGTATAACACCCAATCCAAGTGTAACAGACTGAACCTCAGATACATCCTCAGAACATGAATCAATTTCAAAATCGCAAGCAACATCAACTACAGATTCAGATTCATGTTCAATGCATGGGGAATAAACATTCGGATGCGACAGCAAAAATTGGTTCTCATCATGCATAGAGGGAAAATTAAAATCAGACTCAACAACAATATAATCATCAGCATACCTCTCAACAACATAATCATCAATATAATCAAATTGAGGTATGCTTACCTCCTCTTCCTTGAAGATTGCTAAAGTGTGGGAAGATGAAGGTGGTCTACCTGGTTCAGGGTTACTGTTGATTTCTGCCTGCTCCTCAAAATACTCATCACTCTCCTCAGGAGCAAGAGTAGGGACATAGGATGATGGGAAAGTAGATGGCACAGTAGTAAGCTCATGACTCTTCTCCCCATCTTCTATGTTGATGCCACTAACATCATCTGGGATCTGAATAGTCTGAAATGGTAACTCTGAATCTTGAGACTGTTCCTCAGTGAGTTGAGTGGCCATCTGCCCTATCTGATCAGTCATACTCTGAATGGCAGCTCCTATTTCTTGCTGGAACTGCATGTTCTCTTGCTGAAACTGAAGGTTCTGCATGGTCATATGCTCCAACAACTCCTGCAATGTAGGCTCAGAAGTAGAAGGCTGAGGAGCTATTTGGACAGGAGTATCATATTGCTGACTTTGGTATTGCTGGACTGGTGGAGGCATAAAAGTACTCTGGAATGGTGGTTCTTGATATTGATGCTGTGGAGCATCATACCATCCCAAGGTAGGGTCATTCCATCCAAGACCGTTGCTGCAAGCATATTGCACAAGGGAAAATTTACTCAGAAACTGATGCTCAAGATATCCCCAATCGGTAACGGATCTCAGAGGAAGAGAGTCTTTCCAATCCTTAGCTGCTCCTTGTAATGAATGCGGAAACGCGCTCAAGAAAATGTAATCAAGAGGGACATCTGGAGGCTTCATTGAAGAGCACATGATATGGAGCTCCTCCAAATGTCTGTGTGGGCATTCTCCTGCAAAACCATGAAACTTAGGCAGCAAATGTATCAGTCCAGGGGTGAGATCGCAATGAAGATCATCCTCCTTAAGTGAAACCGGCTCACAAAGAGCACTCTCAGAAATTAGAGGATGAGTCATATTGTTCTCAACATAGACATCAGCAGAATATGAATTACAATCAGAGTAACATGCAGAAGGAGAATCATAATCAGAGGCACTAGCAAAACAAGCAGTATTCACGAAATCAAAATAGGTAGACATGGAAAAAGAAGAATACTAAAAATCACGAAACAAATAAAACACAACACATTTATACATGCAACACGCACACACAAAACAGAACATCACATCACATCACAACACAAGACAAAACACAACACACACAAACACCACAAAAAGACCTAAGACTGAACCGTTGGTCCCCGGCAGCGGCGCCATTTTGATGAGAGGGTCGCACCTCCCAACAAAAGTTGTGCATAGAATAATGCAGTACAGTACTAGGAAGTGACTCCTAGGTCGTCTCTCAAGGACCAAATTTGGTTCAGTCTCGGATCAACACGTAGTGGGTGGGGTTTGAAAGTGTTTTGGTTTGATGCGGAAAATTAAATTTAAATTAAAACTGGGAATTAAACACAACCGATCATGAATAAAAACATTAAAATGAAAATTACAACAGATAAATACCCAAACACAATTCAAGCTGTAAACATGCAACGATGAGCTGACAAATTAAATGCGCATGGGAATAAACTTGGAAATTGTAAAACAAAACCACCACCGATTTAAGCATCAACAAAATGTAAAGAGACTTTTTTTTTAAGAGCTAAAACAAATTAAAAGACAAATCACAAGTGCTTGAACCAATTTTATAATTAAATGCACACGGCATCTGAAATGAGAAAGCAACTTTGGAGTCAAACATTCAATGCAAAGCGTTGGAATAAAATTGGAATGCATAAATTTAACACTTGCAATTAATACTATTAAAATGCTATTGACTGAACTAGAAATGCTATTAAAATGCTGGCGTAAAAATGAGAATGCATGAGCAGTAAAATGATGGCACTGTTCATCCAAATCAACGTGAATCTCTAAAGGAGAAATATCACTCCAAGTAGCAGCGTTGGAATTCATTTCTTTTCAGATGAAATCAGCGCCTCATTAAATGCTGAACGTGATCTCTCCCTGCCACCAAGCATAAAGCTTCTCCAGCAAAAAATGAAAAGGGTCGTGTGCTTCCACACACTTCACCTACCAGCTTGCTTCATTCTCAAAATAAAGTGGCCATGAGTAAATCAGCAAATAGAAGTAAAAATCAGCTCTTAATTCATCATCCAAAAACAGCGTTCCAGTCAAGAAATAAAAGACTTCAATCAAAGTGCATAAAAACTGAAAAACCCAGAGTGTTGTTCTTCCCTTCTATAAATTGTAATAGCGTGAATACACCTCCCAGTTTTTACATTTTTTTCAGAAACGTTCCAAGCACAAGCCTACGAAAAACATAAAAAAAAACTTAGAGAATGGCCAGTGGCGGCTCCCTCATGAAGCGTGATACCCTCCTCCAGGCCGAGACCCCCTTTTCTTTTTTCTTTTTTAAAAGTGAAAGATCTGTGATGTAGGTCTTTTCGTGTGCCTGCAGCTCCAGGGTCATGTGCTTTTTAATTTATTGGCTGCACCTCCTACTTCACTGTTGCCTTACGTGTGCACCCCTTTGTTGTGCTGGAGCTGCTGGATAATGAAGAAACATTTTGCTGCCAGCACCTCCTTCACGTCCCATGTGGCTGTTGTAACTCGTCCGTCCAGTGATGCCCTTCTTCAACCCATTCTCCTCCTCTTCAAAAACCGAGAGAGCCCAAAATACCAGTGTCCCCTTCCAGCTCGGTGCCTTTCTTTCTTCCAGCACCCGCTTTCATTCCCAAGCCGCTTCCGCGTGTGTTGATGTGTGCTTTGGGCCATAACCGTGCATGCCATCTCTGGACTTCTTCCAGCACCACGTTTCTCAAGCTGCTTCCGGAAATCCTCTGCTTGTTGGACTGTGCTGGACCGTGAAGCTCCTTCACGGTGATGCCTCCTGGACGCTACTGGATGCACCCCTTCTAGTTGCCACCGTGGCTGCTTTCTTGTGGGTCGTGTGTGTGTGCAGCCTGGAGCTAGCAGCTGGACCGTGAGTGCTGCAAACCGTGTGCACCCCTCCAATAACAAGCCAAAATCAATTCTTCATTTTCTCACTCCGTGACAGCTCACCATTTCTCTGGACCGTGTGCTTCAATGTGGGCCCCTCTTCCAAAATTAATTTTCCAATGGACCTTAGCTATTACAAATTCAAGAAAAATATTTATCAACACACAGAATAAATAAATGCAGTGCAAGTTCTTCTAAGCAAACTGTGTGAATGTTTTTCCAAATGTCCCAAATTATTATCCAATAATTTCCCTATAATTAATAATGCAAATAATTAGCTCAAATAATTCAAATTAATTAAAATTTGAATTTCCGATCAAATTAAGCACAATTGGTGAAAACGGGAAAATATCGGACATTTAAGCACAATTCCCTGATTAATTCTAGCACAATAAACTAAGTGAAGTCAGTAAAATATCGACTCATCACTTATACCAAGCGTTCGTCCTAAATAGCGCTCGGTCTTATACCAAGCGTTCGTCCTAAATAGCGCTCGGTCTTATACCAAGCGTTTGTCCTAAGTAGCGCTCGGTCTTGTACTAAGCGTTCGTCATAATTGGTGCTCGGTCATCTACCTAGCGTTCGTCATAAGTGGTGCTCGGTCTTATACCAAGCGCTCGTATTATTGAATAACCACTTTGATAAACTAGCGTTCGTTCAAGTATTATAATATTCACCTTTCCTCACGTTCGTTCAATTACTGGCATCGGTCTTCCATATGCGAATTACTACACAGATAGTTCTAAATATTTTGACTCTCCTTCTTACATTGGATCTGGTCTAAGGTCTTCATAATGAAATTTTCTTTAAGTACCAGTGTACATCCAAACGAGTTAGTTCATTTAACTGACCGCATAGATAGTAACGATCGTTACAGACTTCTTCGTTCGTTCAATACATTCTCTTGACGTTCGTCCTAATTCTTCAGAGGGCTGAACGTTCGTTATTTTATGCTCTTAAATCTAAAGATGAAATTGATGATAAATTATAAGGACTTGAAGTGTGAATACTATATTGAGTGATTATACGATTATGGATTTTGGACGAGCGTTCCAGGGAGGAACGACTCATATATGTTGATTATGGAATTTTGTAAAGTATGACTATGGTCATGCTAATGCTGGCTGGTCCATCCTGATGTTCCGTGAGTACCATCCTCACGTAGAGGGGGTATGTCATGTGTGGGAACGACAGGAGGTTCTATTCCTTAGGGGTACTTTGGATAGGACTAACCTCGAGTGGCAGCTGTTGAGTGTATCCCAGTTACTACATCACTCGGGTGCAAGGACGCCTGTAGCTACACAGATTCATACAGTCCGGACGGTCTGTCTAGTATATATATATATATATTTCTATGTTGTTATATACTAAGTTACTTGTTGTGTGAATTGAAATGTTAAGTGTATATGTTGATGTATGAATTAAATTATATAAGCTTACCCTTTCGTTTTCCTTGTGTTGTCTATCGTCTATGTACGTTCGTCCTGTCTTGCAATGATCATTCGTGTGGATGTGAGCAGAAGGCGAGGCCACTTTGGAGGACGTGATTGAAGAAGAGAATCTGGTTGAAGTGGAAGTCAAGGCCGAGCCTTAGACCGCTCGTTTGAATTAGAAGTTTAGATGTTAGTTTCCATTCTGACGTTCGGTTATTAATTTTGTAAAACCGTTCGTCCCAGCTTCTATTATTCTGATAGTATTGTATTGAATTTCTGTAACTAAAGCGTTTTGGCTTTTGAACTTTAATCTTAGTGTAAATGTTACCAATAAGGAGTATTGGTAAACCTGAAGATGTATTTTGATGATGCTGCAACTTATAGATTTTGGATGTAGTAGGAAAATATTTAAAAAAAAGCAACTTGTGGATTTTGAATGTAGTAGGAAAATGTTAAACATTGTAATTTTTACTAGAATAATCGATTATGGTTAAGCAATAATCGATTATCACAAGTCATACTTGAATAATCGATTATCACTTCATATAATCGATTATCACATTTTTGAAAACCTGTAACGGACTTGAATAATCGATTATCACTTACAATAATCGATTATTCATGGCAGTTGAGAGCTGACCTTTGGCACTCAGTGTACTTGGCTATATAATTTGATTTGGAGAAATCAGAAGGTAACGTTTTTTGAACTGAGAAAGCTTAGAACACTGTGTGTCAGAGGAACGTTCTTAGAGAGCTTTTTGTTCATTGTTCCCTTGCTTGGTCTTGTGAAAGGAGAGGCTCGCGTATCGTGTGTCGATAGTCAGAGCAGACTCTCTTCAAGTTAGCAAGGTGCTCTGCCTGGTCTTGTGAAAGGAGAAGCTTGTGAATCGTTGGTCGATTGCTGGAGCGGTTCTCTTCAAGTTGGTAGAGTGGTTCTTTTCATTTTATTCCTGTTCATTATCTTGTAATCTGTTAAACCATTTTTAGTGAAAAAGGTTAATCACTATTTATAGTGATTAACGACTGGACGTAGAATCTTTTGATTCGAACCAGGATAAAAATTCTGTGTTGATCTTCTTATTCCCTACACTCATATTATTTTACGTATATCAACTGTTTGATTAATTTTCTGAAAGAAAATTATTTTTACTAAAAGGATCAAATTATTTTTAATTGTGATCGAACACGCTTTCCGCTCTCTGAGTTTTAATTCCGCTGCGCTATACTCTTCGAAAAATACCCCCTCCGATACCATCAATTGGTATCAGAGCTTGCTTTGATAGTTTTTCAACATTTGCGAAAATGGACGGTCACAATCAAAACCATGTATATGCTGAGGGTGCTTCCATTAACAGACCTCCATTGTTTACTAGTGATAACTATGCTTTTTGGAAAGTGAGAATGGAGATTTTTATGGGGTCTGTTGATAGAGGTATCTGGGAAGCTGTACAAAATGGCCCTTATATTCCTATGAATACTGTTGATGGTGTAGAGACTGAAAAACTTTATTTTAATTGGACTGCTGAAGAAAATAGACGAGCTCAGTTTGATATTAAAGCTCGCAATATAATTTCATCTGTTGTTGTACTTGATGAATTTTATAGAATTTCAGTGTGTAAGACAGCACAGGAAATGTGGGAAGTCCTCAGAGTCACTCATGAAGGAACAGAGGACGTGAAGCGCGCTAGGAAGAACACTCTCATTCAGGAATATGAGATGTTCAGAATGCAACCTGGAGAAACTATCTCTGACGTTCAAAAACGATTCACTCATATTGTGAATCATTTAACATGGTTGGGTAAGACTTTTGATACTGATGAACTTAATGTGAAAATTCTGAAATCTCTGGACAGGTCTTGGCAACCAAAGGTGACTGCCATCTCGGAATCTCAAAATCTTACTCAGATGTCAATGCCAATCTTGTTTGGAAAGCTCCGTGAGCATGAACTTGAGCTGAGAAGATTGACTGCTGAAGAGGATCAAGGCAAAAGGAAAACTCTAGCTTTCAAGTCTGAAATATCTAAAGGAAAAAGCTCTAAAAGGATCAAAGAAGATGATTCTGATGATGAAGAAAACATGAGCTTGATGATAAAAAAATTTGCAAAGTTCATGAAAGCAAAGGGAAAGGACAAGTTTCACAAAGATAGGAAAGAAAGTCCAGAATCTCCATCAAACGTAAAGTGCTTCGGTTGTGGAGAAAGAGGGCACGTAAAATCTGAGTGTCCAAAAAGCAAGAAAAGTGAAGACAAGAAGGAAAGAAAATTTCAAAGGAAAAAGAAAGCATACATAGTTTGGGAAGACAATGCATCTAGCTCAACAAGCTCAAGTGATTCAGATGAAGAAGCCAATATTTGTCTAATGGCTGACTCAGAAGATACTGGAAGCCAAGTAAGTGATTCCAGCTTTGAATCTAGTGAATTAGACATGCAAAAGGCCTTCTGTGAATTGTTGATTGAATCTGAAAAACTTGATGCTGCACATAAAAAACTTAAGAAAGAGCACAATGAATTAAAATTGAATTATGAAAAGTTGCTTGATGATGAAGTTGTCTTAAAAAATAAAGTTAGTTCTTTAGAAACAAAATTATCTGATGCAAATGCTACTGTTGAACCTGTTGAATGCTTGTCTTGTAAGAATCATATGTTTGATATTGATATACTTGAAAAATTACTTGCAAAGGAAACCAAGAATAATTCACATGCTAAGATAAACCTTAAGAAAAGCAATGTTGAAAATAGAAATATGCATCAAATAAATAAGTCCAAAGTAAGAAGAACTCGTAGAGTTTGGGTTGGAAAAGGGACTTTTATTAAAAACAAAGTAAGCAATGCTTGTTGTTTTTACTGTATGAAGCATGGACACACATCAAACAAATGCAACATTAAACATTTTGGTGTTCCAAATGGTAAATATGCATGGGTTAAAGTTGTAAAATGATTTATACTTGCATGAACTAACCTCAAGGACCCATAATTAGATTGGGGACCTAAAACTCTTGCTAATTTGTTTTGTAGGAATCTACTAAGTCAAAGAAGTCATTGTGGTATCTTGACAGTGGATGTTCAAGACACATGACCGGTGACAAGAAAAGATTCATTTCTTTTGAGAAGAAAAAGCAAGGATTTGTGACTTATGGGGATAACAACAAAGGTAGAATCAAGGGTACCGGAGACATTGGAGGAGGAAATACATTAACAATAAGAGATGTGCTATATGTTGAAGGCCTCAAGCATAACCTCTTAAGCATAAGTCAATTATGCGACAAAGGTCTCAAGGTAACTTTTGAAAGTGATAAATGCACTGTTTACTGATGGACAAATTTATGAACACCAAATTATGATGTCACAAACTTGTTTTCAATCGGCAAGTATGACCGAATCGTTCAAGTAATAAAACTTGGTAAGACCAAGTATCGTTCTTCCCAAAGGACTCACGGCCTAGTTTAGTTATGTGATTTCTTAATTAACTAAGACTTACAAACGAATTAATTGGGGTTTAAAATGCAAGACAGAAAATAAACATGTATGCATGAATTGTGATCAATGGCAAAAAGCAAAAGATAAACACTTTCAATGAAATTTATGTATGGATATGTTGTTGGGGTTCAATTTCATCTTATCCACTCTCATATATTTTAGGAATTCAACGATCAAATCACCATTGTTAATGCCACTCTCTAATGTACCTTTCCAGAAGGCTTCTCCCTAATCACGAGTTCATACAATTCCTAGCATTCCTAATGATCAGTTCATAAGTACAGGAGCTTAACGACAACCAATATAAAATTGGGAGAAATTCCCCGGATCTAGACTTCCCCGTACGTTCCCGTATCGACAAAACCAATAATCATGCATCGAATGAGTTAAACCATGCAAGCATTAAACAAAGAGGAAAAACCCTAACTAATGATGAAAGAAAGCATAAGTCTTAATTAAAAGATGTAAAAACAGATTCCATATATGAGAGTTTCACAAGACTACATTGATTCCCCAACAAACATAAAGAGGTTAGTTCACCATATTCATGGTGAACCTAGATGAATTACAATGAAAGAATGAAAGAATAAACCCTAAAAAGATGAAGCGGAAGCCTCAGCATCCAAGATCCTCCTTCAAAGGGGTGGTAGAGAGAGTGTTTGCTTCGTTTCTGCCAAAGATGCCTAACCCTAGGAAACCCTAAAGCTTATGTATCATTCATAAATTACAAAAAGTCAAGTCCAAGCCCATTTAAGTGCCGCTCAGCGGTAAACTACCGCTCAGCGGTGATTGCGTGACTTGTTTTCTCCCCTCAGCGGCCATTTTGCCCCTCAGCGGATCTCCCGTGACTTCCAGAGTACCGCTCAGCGGTAAAATACCGCTCAGCAGTGAGTGCGTGACTTGTTTTCTCCCCTCAGCGGCCATTTTGCCCCTCAGCGGACCTCCCGCAAACTCCTGAGTGCCGCTCAGCGGTAAACTGCCGCTGAGCGGTGACTTCGGCTTCTCCTTTTGCACTTTTTATTGTCTTTTCTGATTTCATCTCTCTCCTTCTTCACTTCTTTTACCAAATTCACCTTAAAACCTGCACAAAAACACTGAAATCAAGCATAAACCTGTCCAGCTCTCTTATTTCTAAAAATATAAAGAAAAACATGATTTCAAGCTAATTTCTAAGTGTGAAGGTTGCTTTTAGTGTCAATTTTAATCATGAAAATAACAGTTTTTCAACTGTTATCATTTACTTTAAAGATTCTGCTGATATTGCTTTGCAAGGTGTTAGGCATAACAATATTTATTTGATTGATATTGAAAGTGCATCTAATCATAGTATAACATGCTTAGTTGCTAAAGAAGAAAATCCTTGGCTATGGCATAAAAGAGCTGCACATATTCATATGCAACATTTAAATAAATTGATTTCAAAAGATCTTGTGATTGGTTTGCCTAAACTGAAATTTGAGAAAGACAAATTATGCACTGCATGTTAAAAAGGTAAACAAACCAAATCTTCATTTTCATCCAAAAGCATGATTTCAACATCAAAACCTTTAGAACTTTTGCATATGGACTTATTTGGTCCATCTAGAATTAAAAGTTTTGGTGGAAATTACTATGCTCTTGTAATTGTTGATGATTACACAAGATTCACTTGGACTTTCTTTTTAACTCTGAAAAGTGAAGCTTTCAAAGCATTTAAAATTTTTTGTTAAACGTATTCAAAATGAAAAAGATTTGAAAATCAAAACTTTGAGAAGTGATCATGGTGGAGAATTTGAAAATGAGTCATTTGATAAATTTTGTGAAGAATATGGCATAGCACATAACTTTTCTGCACCTAGAACTCCCCAACAAAATGGTGTTGTTGAAAGGAAAAATAGATCATTAGAAGAATTAGCTAGAACCCTTATGAATGAATCTAATGTGCCAAAATATTTTTGGGCTGATGCAGTTAGTACTGCTTGTTATGTGTTAAACAAGATGCTTATTAGGCCAATTCTGAAATTAACTCCATATGAACTGTTGAATGGTAGAAAACCAAATGTATCTCACTTGAAAATATTTGGGTGCAAATGCTTTGTCTTGAATAATGGAAAAGATAATCTAGGCAAATTTGATGCAAAATCTGATGAAGCAATTTTCCTAGGATATTCTTTGACTAGTAAAGCATATAGAGTATTTAATAGAAGAACTTTGACAATTGAAGAATCAATGCATGTTGTCTTTGATGAGATTGTGGACCTTGAGGAAAACCCTCTTGAGTCAAACAAACCTATTGCAGGTGATGAGGATTATTTAAAGGAAGCTCTTGAAGAGATGTATCTAAATGAGAACTATCCTCCAGAACTTCAAGAAACACCTCAAGCTATTGATTCTAAAAGCTATCAACAACCAAGAGGACTTTCCTTGGACAACATCATTGGAGACATTTCAAAAGGAGTAACTACTAGACATAATCTTAATAATTTTTGTCTAACTGTAGCTTTTGTGTCTCAGATAGAACCCAAGAATATAAAGGAAGCTCTTCAAGATGATAAGTGGTGCGTTGCTATGCAAGAAGAGCTAAACCAATTTGAAAGGAATGAAGTTTGGGAACTTATTCCAAAGCAAGATGATTATCAAGTCATAGGAACCAAATGGGTATTCAGGAACAAGCTTGATGAGGATGGAAACATCACAAAGAACAAAGCAAGGCTAGTTGCAAAGGGCTACTGTCAAGAGGAAGGTATAGACTATGATGAATCATATGCACCAGTGGCCAGGTTAGAAGCAATTAGATTGTTGCTTGCATATGCATCTTTGATGAAATTTAAACTGTATCAAATGGATGTGAAAAGTGCGTTTTTAAATGGGTTCATAAAAGAAGAGGTATATGTTAGTCAACCTCCTGGTTTTGAGGATTTTAAATTCCCTGATCATGTTTACAAGTTGAAAAAGGCCCTTTATGGTCTTAAACAAGCACCTAGGTCTTGGTATGAAAGACTTAGTACCTTTTTAATTGAAAATGAATTTTCTAGAGGAAAGGTTGATTCAACCTTATTCATTAAGAAAGTAGGAAAACACATTTTAATCGTGCAAGTTTATGCAGATGATATCATTTTTGGGTCAACTGATGATTCTTTGTGTGAAGAGTTTGCAAAATTAATGCAAGGTGAATTTGAGATGTCTATGATGGGTGAGTTAAATTTTTTCTTAGGACTACAGATAAAACAAATGAATGGTGGAACATTCATCTCCCAAACTAAATACTGTAGAGAAATTCTTAGAAAATTTGGTATGGATAGCTGCAAGGAAGCTAGTACACCCATGGGTACTTCATGTTATTTAGACAAGGATGAAATTGGAAAAGGAGTGAATGAAACCATGTTTAGAGGCATGATAGGATCCTTGCTATACTTAACTGCTAGTAGACCAGATATTATGCAGAGTGTTTGTGTTTGTGCTAGATACCAAGCCAATCCTAAAGAATCTCATTTGACTGCAGTTAAGAGAATTCTAAAATATCTTAAGGGAACTACTTCATTTGGACTTTGGTATCCCTCTGACTCCTCACCTAGTTTAATAGGATATTCTGATGTAGATTATGGTGGCTGTAAAATTGATAGAAAAAGTACTAGTGGAACCTGTCATTTCTTGGGATGTTCTTTAGTGTCATGGCACTCAAAGAAACAAGCATGTGTAGCTTTGTCTACCACTGAAGCTGAATATATTGCAGCTGGAAATTGTTGTGCCCAAATTTTGTGGATGAAACAACAATTAGAAGACTTTGATATCTTCCTTGACAAAATTCCTCTAAAATGTGACAATACTAGTGCGATAAATTTGACCAAGAACCCCATCATGCATTCAAGAACTAAGCATATAGAAATTAGGCACCATTTCTTAAGAGATCATATTCAAAAGGGGGATTGTCAAATTGAATATGTTGATACTTTACATCAATTAGCTGATATTTTTACCAAGGCTCTACCTAAAGATAGATTTTTTGAGCTTAGAAGAGAGTTAGGAGTGTTAGACATATCTTAGAATCAAAATCTATGCAAATTTTTGCATTTTTCGTAAACTTAACGCTTCATAATCGATTATCACTAAGTTATAATCGATTATTCATGCATCAAATTCAATTCTGGAAAACCTTGAGCAGATAATCGATTATCATTATGCATAATCGATTATCATGCAATTCTGGGCAGTAATTATTGAACTGATAATCGATTATCACGAGCCATAATCAATTATCGCACTGACAGTTTCAAAAATAGAGCCGTTGGAGCATCCCATAACGGCTATAAACGACCATAAACGGCTAGTTTTTCCATTTTTCTTATAAATAGACCCCCATAATCGATTATTAGACACTCCTTTGCAACCAAATACTGCTGAAATCAAATCTAGAGCTCAAATCTTCTTCATTTCCCTTCACCTTCTCAAAATCTCATTTTCCCATTCTTCCTCCATGGCTGACTCAAGAAGGCACCTGATGGACGAATTTGTAAGCACCAAAATATGATGTCACAAACTTGTTTCACAATCGGCAAGTATGACCGAATCGTTCAAGTAATAAAACTTGGTAAGACCAAGTATCGTTCTTCCCAAAGGACTCACGGCCTAGTTTAGTTATGTGGTTTCTTGATTAACTAAGACTTACAAACGAAATATTTGGGTTTAAAATGCAAGACAGAAAATAAACATGTATGCATGAATTTTGATCAATGGCAAAGACAAAAGATAAACACTTTCAATGGAATATATGAATGAATATGTTGTTGGGGGTCAATTTCATCTCATCCACTCTCATATATTTTAGGAATTCAACATTCAAATCATCATTGTTAATGCCACTCTCTAATGTACCATTCTAGATGGCTTCTCCCTAATCAAATAGTTCATACAATTCCTAGCATTCCTAATGATTAGTTCATGAGTGCAGGAGCTTAAAGGCAACCAATAGAATATTGTCAGTATAATATTGGGAGAAATTCCCCGGATCTAGACTTCCCCGTACGTGTCCGTATCGACAAAACCAATAATCATGCATTAGAATGAGTTAAACAATGCAAGCATTGAGCAAAGAGGAAAAACCCTAACTAATGATGAAAGAAAGCATATGTCTTAATTCAAAGATGTACTCAACAGATTCCATATATGAGAGCTTCAAGAGATTACATTGATTCCCCAACAAACATACAAGGTTTAGTTCACCATATTCATGGTGAACCTAGATGAATAACAATGAAAGTATGAAAGAATAAACCCAATAAAGTGGAAGAGGTAGCCTGAGCATCCAAGATCCTCCTTCAAAGGGGTGAAAGAGAGAGTGTTTGCCTCGTTTCTGCCAAAGATCTCTAACTAAAGGACGTGCAAGCCCTTATATACTAATCTAGAGTTACAAAAGATTACAAAAGCCCAAGCCCAAAAAGTGCCGCTCAGCGCCATTTACCGCTCAGCGGTGGTTACGCGTCTTCTTTCTTCCCCTCAGCGGCCATTTGCCCCTCAGCGGTTCCAACGCCACCTCTTGAGTGCCGCTCAGCGGTAGTTTGCCGCTGAGCGGTGCCTTCGACTTCTCCTTTTTGCACTCTTTCTTGTCTTTTCTAATGTCCTCTCTCTTATTCTTCACTTCTTTCACCAAATTCACCTCAAAACCTGCACAAAAACACTTAAATCAAGCATAAACCTGTCCAGCTCTCTTATTTCTGAAAATATACACAAAAGGCATGATTTCAAGCTAGTTTCTAAGTCTAAAGGTTGCTTTTAGTATCAACTTTAAGCATGAAAATAACAGTTTTTCAACTGTTATCAGCACCGTCGCAGAACAGCTGGAGCCTCCTCTTCTTCTCAACCACGCCTTGCAAACATAGATGGATGGATTTCAGATCAAGGAAAACATGCAGACTTTGTTAATTCTTGGCAAGAAAGGAAGATCATGGCGGTAAAGTTTATTCGTCTTGACTTTTTCCGCTTCTATGGCTTTCAATTTCCAAACACTTTTGCTGAGCAGGGGATAACGCATCTGTTAGAACAAAAAGGATGCATTTATCCTGATCTTATAAGAGTCTTCTACTTCAACTTGAGCTATCGAGATGGGATAATATCTACTAAGGTCAAGGGAGTACGCATCATTTTAGATGATGATGTATAATGTTGCTCAACTTTCCATTTGGGATGATGCTGTCAAAGTCCATTTAGGACTTGAAGATTTCAACCGGATGATGACTTTTCAATCCTTCCTACGTCATCCTGAACGCAAACAAATAGAAGGCAATTACTGGTTGGAGGTTTTAAAGTTGAAGAAAGGATGATCCACTACTTGATTGTCTGGATTTTATGTCCTAGAGCAACCAACCATGCTCAATGCTCTGAGCAGGATTTACTTCTGTTGTATGGGATTCTAAATCACATACACATCGACTGGCCTGCTCTCATTGCTGACACAATGGTAAAAGCCAAAAAATCTCATTCATATCAACTTCCCTATGCCCTTCTTGTTTCTAGGATTTTAGAATTCAAAGGTGTACCTGTTGAAGGAGAACTCGTTCAAAATATTGAAACTGTGGGATCAGAAATTGGAGATACTACCTTTCGTCAAATGGGATTCATTACTAGAGGCAGAGTCCTTATTCACAAAGATGATGACCATCCTGATGTAGATGAAGATGATGACATGGACACTCATATGGCTGACCCAGTAAGTGCTGCTGCTCCGTCTGATGCTGAACCATCCAACATACCCTCCTCTTCCTCAACTTCTATGGAAGAACATTTTGCAAGGTTATCTAAACAATTGGAGGATATGAGTCTTGCACAAAACACTCACTTTGAGGAGATTTATGAGTGGCAGCGATCTGTTGATGAGTACATGGTTGATCAATTTCTTGATCTTGATGTTCGCCTATCTAACATCGAGGGTCATCTTAATATCCCACCTCCTAAACGTTCTCCTAGTCCTGAATTCTAGGTTTTAGGCCTCTAAGTTTGATTGTTATGTTATTTTCGTTATGGTATTTAGTTTCTTAATCTTTATGAATTTCATGTAATTCCTTTCTGTTCTTAATATAATGAGCTTTTATTTTTTGCATATATTCCATTTTTGAGGGGGAGCTCATATTAAGGGGGAGGTTATTACATTATTCTTTTTGCTTATGATCAAAAAGGGGGAGAAGAAATATAAGGGGAGGATTAAAGAAAAAAAATAGTTTTTTAATTGTACAGGTACTGCTAACTGTGGTTGTCCATTAGTTTATATATGTTGCAGGTAAACCTGAGTTGCTTTTAAAAAGAGAGTTTTTGATCATCATCAAAAAGGGGGAGATTGTTACCAATAAGGAGTATTGGTAAAACCTGAAGATGTATTTTGATGATGCTGCAACTTATAGATTTTGGATGTAGTAGGAAAATATTTAAAAAAAGCAACTTGTGGATTTTTAATGTAGTAGGAAAATGTTAAACATTGTAATTTTTACTAGAATAATCGATTATGGTTAAGCAATAATCGATTATCACAAGTCATACTTGAATAATCGATTATCACTTCATATAATCGATTATCACATTTTTGAAAACTTGTAACGGACTTGAATAATCGATTATCACTTACAATAATCGATTATTCATGGCAGTTGAGAGCTGACCTTTGGCACTCAGTGTACTTGGCTATATAATTTGATTTGGAGAAATCAGAAGGTAACGTTTTTTGAACTGAGAAAGCTTAGAACACTGTGTGTCAGAGGAACGTTCTTAGAGAGCTTTTTGTTCATTGTTCCCTTGCTTGGTCTTGTGAAAGGAGAGGCTCGCGTATCGTGTGTCGATAGTCGGAGCAGACTCTCTTCAAGTTAGCAAGGTGCTCTGCCTGGTCTTGTGAAAGGAGAAGCTTGTGAATCGTTGGTCGATTGTTGGAGCGGTTCTCTTCAAGTTGGTAGAGTGGTTCTTTTCATTTTATTCCTGTTCATTATCTTGTAATATGTTAAACCATTTTTAGTGAAAAAGGTTAATCATTATTTATAGTGATTAACGACTGGACGTAGAATCTTTTGATTCGAACCAGGATAAAAATTCTGTGTTGATCTTCTTATTCCCTACACTCATATTATTTTACGTATATCATCTATTTGATTAATTTTCTGAAAGAAAATTAATTTTACTAAAGGATCAAATTATTTTTAATTGTGATCGAACACGCTTTCCGCTCTCCGAGTTTTAATTCCGCTGCGCTATACTCTTCGAAAAATACCCCATCCGATACCATCAATAAAGACTGCATTGTTTACTGTTAAATGTAATTAATTCTGATTTATGGTAATTACTGTATTTTGGGATGTTACAGCAAACCTATTGACAGTTAAAAATAACTTATAATCGTAATTGATTCATGTGTAATTATATTTTTTTACCAATAAAATTAATTTTCTACTTCATAACTGTTTCTATATTAATTAGTTTAATAATAATGCTTTTATACAATTATTCCTTAATTTCCAAATTTTGTTTTGATAATTTTTTCATCTTAATTTTGGTTTGTAAATTTGACGGTTCAGAGATATCCACATAAATAGGTTTAAAAGTTAAAAAAATTAATTTAATTTGTAAAATTTTGATGGACTAACGAATTTATTTATAGATGGTAATCTATTTTGTCACTAGTTTAAATCAATATCATTCGATTAAGATTTGTGATCAAAATTACATTATTTTTAATTGGTGCGAACATGTTAAAATTTTGACTTAATAACTTTTTAACTTTTTAAATTTTCCAAATTTAATAAAATTAATATTTATGATTTACAAAGTTATATAATTCTTTTAAAAAAAATTTATGAAACGTATAATTTAGTCATTTACATCAATTTATATATTTTTATGTCTTTTTCATATATTTTATATTGTATTCATTTGTCTTTTTTATTAATTGATGTAATTTATTTATTATTATAATTATTATAATTTTTATTTATTTTATATGTTAATAATTAAATACAATAATAATTTTAATTTTAGTATTATAAATTATAACATTATATTTATTTAAAAATATTGTATCTATTATTTAATTATTTTTTATTACAATCGGCTCAATTATGATAAATAATTCAATAAAAACGATCTTTGTTGGATAAAGATAAGTATGATTTTAAAATATTAATTTAATCTAAGAGGTTAGAAAAAAAAATCTGATTTTATAACCACTAGGATTACATTTAGATCTTGTATACTAACATTTATGATATTTATAAGAATTTTGCCTAACAAGGATTTTCAATAAAAAATTAGTTCTTTTATTACGTGAAATTAATTTTAAACTTTACAAAGTTTGTGGTTTAATTTTTTAATGCATATATATCTATACAAAACATTCAACAAAAGAATTTTATATGACAAACTATAAAAAATAAAAATTTTACACCGATATTAAAAATTCATCCAATCAATAGATTCGAATTTAAAATCTATCCATAATTAATATTTCAAATATTTATATAGATATCAGAATTCGATTATTGAAAAATCGAATTTTCAACTGTGTTACTTTTATAATTTCTTTTTTGAAATTTTTTTCATTTTCTTTTAAATAAAAATAATAATAAAAATTTTCTTTTTCAACTGTAACATCCCAAAATACAGTAATTACCATAAATCAGAATTAATTACATTTAACAGTAAACAATGCAGTCTTTACACTAAGATTAAAGTTCAAAAGCCAAAACGCTTTAGTTACAGAAATTCAATACAGTACTATCAGAATAATAGAAGCTGGGACGAACGGTTTTACAAAATTAATAACCGAACGTCAGAATGAAAACTAACATCTAAACCTCTAATTCAAACGAGCGGTCTAAGGCTCGGCCTTGACTTCCACTTCAACCAGAGTCTCTTCTTCAATCACGTCCTCCAAAGTGGCCTCGCCTTCTGCTCACATCCACACGGATGATCATTGCAAGACAGGACGAACGTACATAGACGATAGACAACACAAGGAAAACGAAAGGGTAAGCTTATATAATTTAATTCATACATCAACATATACACTTAACATTTCAATTCACACAACAAGTAACTTAGTATATAACAACATAGAAATATATATATATATATATATATATATATATATATATATATATATATATATATACATATATATATACTAGACAGACCGTCCGGACTGTATGAATCTGTGTAGCTACAGGCGTCCTTGCACCCGAGTGATGTAGTAACTGGGATACACTCAACAGCTGCCACTCGAGGTTAGTCCTATCCAAAGTACCCCTAAGGAATAGAACCTCCTATCGTTCCCACACATGACATACCCTCTCTACGTGAGGATGGTACTCACGGAACATCAGGATGGACCAGCCAGCATTAGCATGACCACAGTCATACTTTACCAAATTCCATAATCAACATATATGAGTCGTTCCTCCCTGGAACGCTCGTCCAAAATCCATAATCGTATAATCACTCAATATAGTATTCACACTTCAAGTCCTTATAATTTATCGTCAATTTCATCTTTAGATTTAAGAGCATAAAATAACGAACGTTCAGCCCTCTGAAGAACTAGGACAAACGTCAAGGGAATGTATTGAATGAACGAAGAAGTCTGTAACGATCGTTACTATCTATGCGGTCAGTTAAATGAACTAACTCGTTTGGATGTACACTGGTACTTAAAGAAAAATTCATTATGAAGACCTTAGACCAGATCCAATGTAAGAAGGAGAGTCAAAATATTTAGAACTATCTGTGTAGTAATTCGCATATGAAAGACCGATGTCAGTAATTGAACGAACGTGAGGAAAGGTGAATATTATAATACTTGAACGAACGCTAGTTTATCAAAGTGGTTATTCAATAATACGAGCGCTTGGTATAAGACTGAGCACCACTTATGACGAACGCTAGGTAGATGACCGAGCACCAATTTTGACGAACGCTTAGTACAAGACCGAGCGCTATTTAGGACGAACGCTTGGTATAAGACCGAGCGCTATTTAGGACGAACGCTTAGTATAAGACCGAGCGCTATTTAGGACGAACGCTTGGTATAAGACCGAGCGCTATTTAATTTAAGGTATACGGTATCACTAGGCTGAGCCAAACGCTTAAACCTAGTATTTCACATGAGGACGCTCGTTCTCGATTAGAATTCTTCCCGGATGAAAGAATTCCATTTTAAGTCACTTACTAGGAAACCGAACGGTATAAGACCGTACGATGACGAACGTATTTTATCATAGGGAGTAATTTACATTCAGATTTTTTCATCTATTACAGATCCCAAATTTCAACATATCAGTTCATACTTTATACTTCATATCAATGTCAATTTATAAACTTTATATGATTCACATTAATCATTCATACTTATCAATCATCAACATAACGTTCAACCAACATATATCATATTTATTATAATAGCGATCGTTCATAACAAATCAATCAGCATACGTCTCATGCATACAGTTCATATCATGCTTTCATACATCATACAAGTATCAATTAAATTAATAAGCTTCCCTTACCCGGATCAGTGAGTGAAACGTCCTAAGAGTATGACTTTGACTCGTCCAACTATGGCTTTTCTACACTCAACGTTTTCCTTAAGTTCTTCACTAAATCTAACCAAAAGAAACGTAGAAAAATTTAGCTTATACCCTTGCATGCAGCTGAATCTGGGTTCGCAGGTAATCCAGAAACGAGCGTCTAGGTTGGGAAACTTACCGGTTACAGAATCTGGAGCTGTTCGGTCCAAAATGGAGCTCACGACGCAGGGAACGTTCCTACGGCTCTGAAACGTGATCGGAGAAGAGGGTGGTGAGTTACAGTAGAGAGAAGGTGAAATGGTTCTAGAGAGAAGGTGGAGAAATGAGAAATCAGTTTTGAGGAAGAAGAAGAGTGCATGCAGAGAATGGGAAGGAGTGTTTCAGAAAAATTCAGTTCTCTTCCCCATGTCAAACAGACGTTCTCTCACACGCGGACACCTGTCTTCCACTACTGATTTCAGAATGTTCCAACTTGACACATGGCAGACGTGCGGCAGAGAATGTGAGTGCGTTTTAATGATACTGAGCAATGACGTGGGTGCATTAATTTGATTTGACAGAGGTTTGCAGTGTGGTAATTTTCCAAGGTCTCACATTCCTCCTAACTACAAAAATTTTTGTCCTCGAAAATTAGTACTTACCCTGAAACAGGTGGGGATACAAGTCCTTCATGGCCTCCTCTATTTCCCACGTTGAGTCACCAGTCTTCTCGTCCCACACCATTTTAACTAGACGAACGTCTTTTCCTTTGTATAGCTTGGTGCGGCGATCTTCTACACGTACTGGTTGCAATTCTAGCGTTCGGTCTTGGCGCAATTGAACGTCTTCCAACTCCAATATATGAGAAGGATTGGCTATGTACTTCCGGAGCTGGGAAACGTGGAATACTGGATGAAGATTTGACAGTTGAGGTGGTAAAGCTAGTTCATACGCCACTGGTCCGATCTTCTTCAAGATTTGATAAGGTCCTATGAACTTGGGGGATAGCTTCTTTGGACGAACGACTCTGCCTACCCCAGTGATCGAATTGAGTCTAAGAAAGACTTGATCTCCTGCAGCGAACTCCAAAGGTCTTCTTCGTCTATCCACATAGGACTTCTGCCTGCTAAGGGACGTCTTCAATCTCTCTTGTATTAACTTTACCTTCTCCGTTGTTTGCTGGATCAGTTCGGGTCCAGTTAGCACGTTCTCTCCTTCCTGGAACCAACAAAGTGGCGTTCTGCGCTTCCTACCATAGAGAGCTTCAAACGACGTCATTCCTATGCTAGACTGAAAGCTATTGTTGTACGTGAACTCCACTAGCGGCAAGATCTCATCCCAAGCGCCTAAGTGATCTAGGACGCACGTCCTCAATAAATCTTCCAGCGTTTGGATTGTCCGCTCAGATTGGTCGTCCGTCTGAGGGTGATAAGCTGAACTCATCTGCAACTTGCTTCCCAATTCACCTTGCAAGGATTGCCAAAACCGAGATGTGAATCTCGTATCTCGGTCAGAAACGATGCTTGAAGGGACTCCATGCAAACGAACGATCTCCTTGATGTACAACTTGGCTAGATTGGTCATCGACATCTTCAAGTTAACTGCTAGGAAGTGGGCGCTCTTCGTTAGACGATCCACAATCACCCATATTGAATCATGATTTCTGACCGTGCGTGGTAGATGGGTCAAAAAATCCATGGAAATGCTGTCCCACTTCCATTCGGGAATCTCCAACTGCTGAAGCAAACCACCTGGTCTTTGGTGTTCAGCCTTTGCTCTTTGACAAGTTAAACATGATGCCACAAAACGAGCAACATCACTCTTCATTCCAGGCCACCAGAATGACTGCCGAAGGTCTTGATACATCTTAGTCATACCAGGGTGTATGCTAAGACGACTATGATGCCCTTCCTCCAAAATAATCTGCTTCAGCTCGCCATCATTAGGAACGCATGTCCTGCCCATGTATCGTAATAGGTTGTCCGTTCCAGCACTAAACTCCTTGGCTTGATCTGAACCGAGCGTGCTCAAAATCTTCACCAGTTCTTCATCCTTGCGTTGCTTCATTTTAATACGGTCAAAGACGTCACTGGATATTCTAAGGTTACAGCATTTGATGTTGCTCGGCTTCAATTCGAACTGCAACCTTAGATCTCTGAAGCTCTCAACTAAACTCAGCTCTTTAACCATCATAACCGAGACATGCACTGCCTTCCTGCTTAGAGCGTCCGCCACTACGTTAGCCTTTCCCGGATGATAAAGCAGCTCAAACTCATAATCTTTTAAGAATTCTAACCAACGCCTCTGCCTCATGTTCAACTCCTTCTGATCAAATAAGTACTTGAGGCTCTTGTGGTCACTAAAGACTTGGAATGTAGATCCGTACAGATAATGCCTCCAAATCTTCAATGCGAAAACGACCGCTGCCAATTCTAGGTCGTGCGTTGGGTAATTTTTCTCGTGAATCTTCAATTGACGAGACGCGTACGCTACCGCTCGCTTCTCTTGCATCAGCACACAACCCAAACCTTGGTGAGAGGCGTCGTAGTACACCTCGAACGGTTTGGCCGTGTCTGGTATAATCAGAACTGGAGCGCTCGTCAATTTTACTTTCAACTCCTGGAAGCTCGCTTCACATCGATCGGTCCATGCGAACGACTGATCTTTCCGGGTCAACTGAGTTAGCGAAGCCACTATCTTGGCGAATCCTTCAATAAAGCGTCTGTAGTAGCCCGCGAGTCCCACAAAGCTACGAACCTCAGTGACCGAACGTGGACTTTCCCATTCCAGTACTGCTCGCACCTTAGCTGGATCTACCGAGATGCCTCCAGCCGACACCACATGCCCCAAAAATTGTACTTCCTTCATCCAAAATTCACACTTGGACAGCTTTGCATATAACTCCTTTTCCCTCAACACGGTCAGTACTGCCCTCAAGTGTTCTTCGTGTTCGGCTTGTGTCTTGGAGTAGATGAGAATATCATCTATGAAGACGACCACAAATTTGTCCAAATACGGCCTGAATATCCGATTCATGTAATCCATGAAGATTGTTGGTGCGTTCGTCACACCGAACGGCATCACTACATACTCGTAGTGTCCGTAACGAGACCTGAAAGCAGTCTTCTGGATGTCGTCCTCCTTCACTCTGATTTGATGATATCCAGACCGCAAGTCAATCTTCGAGAACACTGTGGCCCCATGCAGTTGATCCAACAAGTCATCTATTCTTGGTAGTGGATACTTGTTCTTGATGGTCAGCTTGTTTAATTGCCTGTAGTCTATACACAACCGAGAGCTGCCATCTTTCTTCTTCACTAAGAGTACAGGCGCTCCCCAAGGTGATACGCTCGGTCTGATAAACCGCTTTTCCATCAATTCTTCAATCTGCTTCTTGAGGTCAGCCAATTCAGCTGGCGACATCCTATATGGCTGAACGGAGATAGGTGCTGCTGTCGTCACCAAATCAATGGTGAATTCAACTTCACGAGCAGGAGGTAGTCCAGGTATTTCTTCCGGAAAGACGTCCGGAAACTCATCCACCACAGATCGTCCTTTACTGCCAACTCTGGACGTTCGTTCCTGCCTCAAACCTCCGAACTCCTGGTCTTCATGCGTCATGATTAGAAAACAGCTCGCACCTTCCATTATGTCCTCCTTTAATTGACCGAGCGTTACTGATAACTCTTCTTCATCTTCATCCGGAAACACTAATTCCTTCTTACCACAATCTATAAGAATGCGATTGGTAGCCAACCAATCCATTCCTAAAATTACTTCTAACTCCTTCAAAGGCAAACAGATTAAGTTCACCTTATAACTACGCCCCTCAACCACAATGGGACATCTAATGCATACGGTAGACGTCCTAATCTCTCCATCCGCTGGGGTTGACACCACCAAGTCGAACTGCATCTCCCTCTCGGTTATTCCCAATTTTTCAACACATGCCTTCGAGATGAAGGAGTGAGTCGCCCCAGAGTCAAACAACACACAGCAAGACGTTCCATAAATTAAGCAGGTACTGGTGATAAGTGTACCTGAGCTTGCTGCCTCCGCACCAGTTATAGCATAAACGCGTCCCACTGCTTGGGCTCGACCACCTCTTGGTTGGTTCCTTCCAGCATTTGGTGGCCTCATCACTGCACGTCCACCCATGTTGCACTCGCTCTCCAAGTGCCCATTCCTTCCACAACGTGTGCAGTGTTTTCCTCCCACCAGCTGAGGACATGACGAACGGTAATGCGGCCCTCCACACTGGAAACAAGTGACGTTTCCTTGCTGCCCAGACTGTCCGCCAGGAACCAATGCTTGAGACCCGCTTGCATTAGATGATTGATTTGGACGAGCGTAAGGGGATCTCCTCTGATTGACGTTGCTTCTTGATACGATGGGTCCCCTTACTACTTGTTGTTATTTCTTGTGTCGTTCTGCTTCTGCCATGTTCTTCTCTAATACCTTGGCCCTCTCAACCATAGCAGGAAACGTCCATAAACATAAGCTGGAAATTAAAACCTTCAGGTCGCTCCGCAGTCCGTTCTCAAACTTCCTACACTGCCACTCTTCACTGGTGGCCATCGTATTGAAACGAACCAAGTGTTTGAACTTGTTCGTATATTCAGAAACAGACATTCCGCCTTGGACCAGGTGCAGAAACTCTACTTCCTTAGCAAAACGGACGCTGTCAGGGAAGTATTCTTCATAAAATTTGCCCCGAAATACTTCCCATGTGATGGGATTTTGGGCGTCCGTTAAGATTGCTCTCATGCTCGCCCACCAGTGGCTTGCTTCTCCCGTCAACAAGTATTCTGTGAACGCCAACCTGTTCTCGTCCGGGCATCTCTTGGCGTTGAATATTCTTTCCATGTCTCTTAGCCACTGATCTACCTCATCAGGGAGGCACTTCCCACTGAACTTAACCGGATGGTGTTGAAGAAAACTCTCCAAACTCCACTCGGTTGGATGGTTAGTATTGGAAGATGACGCCCCTGGTGTACCTCTGGTGGCAGCGATAATTTCCATCAACTGCCTTTGGGTTGCCTCAGTGTTGGCGCGTGCGGCCTCCAGACTCTGTAGAGCAGCGGCGTTCTGCTCCATCAAGATGGTGTTCTGTTGCTGCAGTCTCTCAATGACTGTTTCCAACAACCTAGCGTTGTTGGATGCCTCAAGCTCATTTGGTTGTGGTGGAGGAGGGAGTCTAGGCGCCATGTGTTCTCTGGACCAGAGAAAAACGAACGTTAGTTATGTTCAAGAGTTAAAAATAATAACTCATTAAACACACAATAAGCACACAGCAAAAACACAGTGTACTCATAACCTACAGTGTCCTTAAAAGAACAAAACTGCTCTGATACCACTAATGTAACATCCCAAAATACAGTAATTACCATAAATAAGAATTAATTACATTTAACAGTAAACAATGCAGTCTTTAAACTAAGATTAAAGTTCAAAAGCCAAAACGCTTTAGTTACAGAAATTCAATACAGTACTATCAGAATAATAGAAGCTAGGATGAACGGTTTTACAAAATTAATAACCGAACGTCAGAATGAAAACTAACATCTAAACCTCTAATTCAAACGAGCGGTCTAAGGCTCGGCCTTGACTTCCACTTCAACCAGATTCTCTTCTTCAATCACGTCCTCCAAAGTGGCCACGCCTTCTGCTCACATCCACACGGATGATCATTGCAAGACAGGACGAACGTACATAGACGATAGACAACACAAGGAAAACGAAAGGGTAAGCTTATATAATTTAATTCATACATCAACATATACACTTAACATTTCAATTCACACAACAAGTAACTTAGTATATAACAACATAGGAATATATATATATATATATATATATATATATATATATATATATATACTAGACAGACCGTCCGGACTGTATGAATCTGTGTAGCTACAGGCGTCCTTGAACCCGAGTGATGTAGTAACTGGGATACACTCAACAGCTGCCACTCGAGGTTAGTCCTATCCAAAGTACCCCTAAGGAATAGAACCTCCTGCCGTTCCCACACATGACATACCCCCTCTACGTGAGGATGGTACTCACGGAACATCAGGATGGACCAGCCAGCATTAGCATGACCACAGTCATACTTTACCAAATTCCATAATCAACATATATGAGTCGTTCCTCCCTGGAACGCTCGTCCAAAATCCATAATCGTATAATCACTCAATATAGTATTCACACTTCAAGTCCTTATAATTTATCCTCAATTTCATCTTTAGATTTAAGAGCATAAAATAACGAACGTTCAGCCCTCTGAAGAACTAGGACGAACGTCAAGGGAATGTATTGAATGAACGAAGAAGTCTGTAACGATTGTTACTATCTATGCGGTCAGTTAAATGAACTAACTCGTTTGGATGTACACTGGTACTTAAAGAAAAATTCATTATGAAGACCTTAGACCAGATCCAATGTAAGAAGGAGAGTCAAAATATTTAGAACTATCTGTGTAGTAATTCGCATATGGAAGACCGATGTCAGTAATTGAACGAACGTGAGGAAAGGTGAATATTATAATACTTGAACGAACGCTAGTTTATCAAAGTGGTTATTCAATAATACGAGCGCTTGGTATAAGACTGAGCACCACTTATGACGAACGCTAGGTAGATGACCGAGCACCAATTTTGACGAACGCTTAGTACAAGACCGAGCGCTATTTAGGACGAACGCTTGGTATAAGACCGAGCGCTATTTAGGACGAACGCTTAGTATAAGACCGAGCGCTATTTAGGACGAACGCTTGGTATAAGACCGAGCGCTATTTAATTTAAGGTATACGGTATCACTAGGCTGAGCCAAACGCTTAAACCTAGTATTTCACATGAGGACGCTCGTTCTCGATTAGAATTCTTCCCGAATGAAAGAATTCCATTTTAAGTCACTTACTAGGAAACCGAACAGTATAAGACCGTACGATGACGAACGTATTTTATCATAGGGAGTAATTTACATTCAGATTTTTTCATCTATTACAGATCCCAAATTTCAACATATCAGTTCATACTTTATACTTCATATCAATGTCAATTTATAAACTTTATATGATTCACATTAATCATTCATACTTATCAATCATCAACATAACGTTCAACCAACATATATCATATTTATTATAACAGCGATCGTTCATAACAAATCAATCAGCATACGTCTCATGCATACAGTTCATATCATGCTTTCATACATCATACAAGTATCAATTAAATTAATAAGCTTCCCTTACCCGGATCAGTGAGTGAAACGTCCTAAGAGTATGACTTTGACTGTCCAACTATGGCTTTTCTACACTCAACGTTTTCCTTAAGTTCTTCACTAAATCTAACCAAAAGAAACGTAGAAAAATTTAGCTTATACCCTTGCATGCAGCTGAATCTGGGTTCGCAGGTAATCCAGAAACGAGCGTCTAGGTTGGGAAACATACCGGTTACAGAATCTGGAGCTGTTCGGTCCAAAATGGAGCTCACGACGCAGGGAACGTTCCTACGGCTCTGAAACGTGATCGGAGAAGAGGGTGGTGAGTTACAGTAGAGAGAAGGTGAAATGGTTCTAGAGAGAAGGTGGAGAAATGAGAAATCAGTTTTGAGGAAGAAGAAGAGTGCATGCAGAGAATGGGAAGGAGTGTTTCAGAAAAATTCAGTTCTCTTCCCCATGTCAAACGGACATTCTCTCACACGTGGACACCTGTCTTCCACTACTGATTTTAGAATGTTCCAACTTGACACATGGCAGACGTGCGGCAGAGAATGTGAGTGCGTTTTAATGATACTGAGCAATGACGTGGGTGCATTAATTTGATTTGACAGAGGTTTGCAGTGTTAGCATTGCCTCCCAATGAGAAAGGAAACAAACTAAGTTTGATCGCTTCATCTGGCACCCCATTAATTTTGACGGTGTTGCAAATCTCATTGAAGGTAGTAAGGTGCTCATATGGGCTTTCATGAGATAACCCATTAAATTGATTGCTTTTCACCAGTTGGATTAGTGCTGGTTTGACCTCCATGTTAGCTGCATTGACTCTAGGTCTAGCTATACTGTTAAAGTGCTGAGGTCCAGCTATATTGGTGTAGTCAGCAAGAGTTCTTCTGATATTATTGTTCTCCATATTTTCTGTGCTATGAACAGAACCTTGTGGTGATGGTTGCAACAGAGTTTCCGGAGGAGGGAAAAGTTCTCTAGATGTTCGGATTCCTCTCCTCCGTCTACTCTCGTCTAGACCTTCAAGCAGAGGTTCTGTTGTTTTCTTGCTCCTAGTTCGAATTGCCTCTTGCATACACAAGAACACAAAACCCTAGAATTAAAGTCCCCGAAAAAAATAAAAACAGAAAATAAAAACAGAAATTCAAAATTAAAGTCAAAGATAATCAACAATCACACAAATTAACCAGTTAAACCAGAGTCCCCGGCAACGGCGCCAAAAACTTGATGGACAAATTTATGAACACCAAAATATGATGTCACAAACTTGTTTTTCAATCGGCAAGTATGACCGAATCGTTCAAGTAATAAACTTGGTAAGACCAAGTATCGTTCTTCCCAAAGGACTCACGGCCTAGTTTAGTTGTGTGATTTATTGATTAGCTACGACTTAAAGACGAAATATTTGGATTTTATATGCAAAAGACGAAAATTAAATATGTTTGCATGAAGTTTTGATCAATGGCAAAAGCAAACGATAAACACTTTCAATGAAATATAGGTATGAATATGTTGTTGGGGTTCAATTTCATCTTTTTCACTCTCATATATTTTAGGAATTCAACATTAAAATCATCATTGTTAATGCCACTCTCTAAAGTACCTTTCAAGAAGGCTTCTCTCTAATCACGAGTTCATACAATTCCTAGCATTCCTAATGATTAGTTCATAAGTGCAGGAGCTTAACGACAACCAATATGATATTGGGAGAAATTCCCCGGATCTAGACTTCCCCGTACGCGCCCGTATCGACAAAACCAATAATCATGCATCGAATGAGTTAAACAATGCAAGCATTACGCAAAGAGGAAAAACCCTAACTAATGATGAAAGAAAGCATAGATCTTAAATAAAAGATGTAACAACAAATTCCATATATGAGAGCTTCAAAAGATTACATTGATTCCCTAACAAACATACAGAGTTTAGTTCACCATATTCATGGTGAACCTAGATGAATAACAATGAAAGAATGAAAGATAAAACCCTAAAAAGGTGAAGAGGAAGCCTCAGCATCCAAGATCCTCCTTCAAAGGGGTGGAAGAGAGAGTGTTTGCTTCGTTCCAGCCAAAGATACCTAACCCTAGGAAACCCTAAAGCTTATATATTATTCGTAAATTACAGAAAATTAGGTCCAAGCCCATAAAAGTGCCGCTCAGCGGTAAAGTACCGCTCAGCGGTAAAGTACCGCTCAGCGGTAAGTGCGTGAGACGTTTCTTCCCCTCAGCGGCCATTTTGCCCCTCAGCGGATCTCCCGTAAGCTCCTGATTGCCGCTCAGCGGTAAACTGCCGCTGAGCGGTGACTTCGGCTTCTCCTTTTGCACTTTTTGATGTCTTTTCTGATTCCATCTCTCACCTTCTTCACTTCTTTCACCAAATTCACCTTAAAACCTGCTCAAAAACACTGAAATCAAGCATAAACCTGTCCAGCTCTCTTATTTCTAAAAATATGAAGAAAAACATGATTTCAAGCTAGTTTCTAAGTGTAAAGGTTGCTTTTAGTGCCAATTTTAATCATGAAAATAACAGTTTTTCAACTGTTATCACCTAACCCTACCCCAGCCCACTTTATGTGGGGCTTTAGGGGTTGGGGCTTTTAAAAAAACCCCTGTTAAGTGGGCTAGAAAATTGAAGCTTGATTTTAGAAGGTGTCACGGTCAACCCTTGGATCAGAGGCTCAAATCACACCTCTATACATAGGAATGTAATGCAAATGTCAATTGGAGTGGTTCGTGCGAAAGAGTGTTAATGGTCGTCGCAATCCAGAAACTCAAAATCCCTTCTATTTTCTCTGTAATCGCCAAACTCTCATATTCGAGATCACCCCATAACAATCTTCATTATGATTCTTCTGTGGCCGACAACCTCGTCTCCGTCTTCACCCAACAACCCAACGCCGCCGGGCCCGAACTCAACCTCTTCGCTCCCATCCTCACGCCTCCCCTTGTCGAGTCCGTTCTCACGCGCCTCCCCACTTGGAAACTCGCCCTCTCCTTCTTCCAATGGGCCTCCGATCAACACCAGTATGGCTACCACCATAATTGTTACACCTACAATACCATCGCCTCTATCTTCTCTCGCTCCTGCCAAACCACCCATCTCAAAACGGTCGTCAAACAGCTCGTGGAGTCCGCTCCTTGTTCCTTCACGCCCGGTGCCTTGGGCTTCCTCATTCGGTGTTTGGGCGAAGTGGGCCTTGCGCAGGAGGCCCACCACCTGTTCGATGAAATGCGGGTGAAGGGTCTTTGCGTTCCCAATGTTTACTGCTACAACTGCTTGTTGGAGGCTCTGTCCAAGGTCGGGGAGGTTGATTTGGTGGAGGCTAGGTTGGAGGAGATGAAGGGGTTTGGATGGGAATTTGATAAGTTCACGCTGACGCCTGTCGTGCAAGCTTATTGCAAAGCTCGCAGGTTTGATCAGGCTCTGAGGGTTTATGATGGGATGAAGGAAAAGGGTTTGATTGATGCGCGTGTTTGCTCTGTGGTGGCATTGTTGTTTTCCAAGTGGGGGGATGTGGATAAAGCGTTTGAGTTGGTGGAGAGGATGGATAGACAGGGGGTGAGGCTAAGTGAGAAGACTTTCTGTGTTTTGATTCATGGGTTTGTCAAGGAGGATCGGGTTGATAGGGCCCTTCAGTTGTTTGAGAAAATGTGTCGGGTTGGCTTCACTCCTCCTGTTTCATTATTTGATGTTCTCATTGGAGGACTATGTAAGAGTAATGATGCTCAGAGAGCTCTGAGCTTGCTTTCGGAGATGAAGCAGTTTGGGGTTGCCCCAGATATTGGAATCTTTACGAAGTTGATATCGGCTTTTCCAGACAGAAGTGTGATTACCAAGTTGCTAGAAGAGGTTCTGGAAGATAAAGAGGAGAAAATTCTCGTTTTGATTTACAATGCTGTTTTGACTTGTTATGTTAATGAGGGACAGGTGGATGAAGCCTGCCGCCTTCTTCAGATGATGATTCAGAGCAAATTCACTGATGTCGAGATGGATGATTTCTTCAAGGACAAGAGATTGGTTTTCCCAAATGCCGCTTCCTTTAGCATCGTGATTGATGGCTTACTCACAAATGGTCAGTTGGACCTCGCTCTAAGTCTTTTCAATGACCTTAAACAATTTGTTGGTAGGCCAAGCGTTTTGATTTACAACAATCTGATCAATGGTCTCTGCGATTCTGATAGATTGGACGAGAGCCGTGAGCTGTTGAGAGACATGAAAGAATCAGAAATTGAACCAACTCATTTCACTTACAACTCAATTTATGGATGCCTGTGTAAAAGAAAAGATGTCGTAGGAGCGATCGATATGTTGAAAGTGATGCGTGCTTGTGGGCATGAACCGTGGATAAAAAATTCCACCCTTCTTGTGAAAGAACTGTGTGATCGTGGTCGGGCTGTAGAAGCATGCGATTTTCTTGACAGCATGGTTCAGCTAGGTTTCCTTCCTGACATAGTTTCCTATTCTGCAGCAATGGGGGGTTTGATCAAGATTCAAGAAGTGGACCGAGCATTGAACTTGCTCAGGGATTTGTGTTCTCGTGGCCATTGTCCTGATGTGGTGGCTTTTAACATAGTGATCAGAGGGCTCTGCAAGGTCAACCGAGTTGCAGAAGCTGAAAAATTGTTGGATGAGATTGTTGTAAAGGGCCTCTGTCCCTCAGTTGTGACTTACAGTCTGCTTATAGATAGTTGGTGCAAAAGTGGTTCTGTTGATAGGGCGATGTCTCTTCTGTCGAAAATGTCTGAAGAAGACAGGGAGCCCAATGTCGTCACTTACTCAACTTTGGTGGATGGGTTTTGCAGAGAAGAAAGGCCTGATGATGCACTCTTGGTTTGGAAAGAGATGGAAAGAAAAAGGTTGTTCTCCTAATCGAGTTGCTTTTATGGCACTTATTTATGGTCTTTGCATTTGCAAGAGGCCATCTATTGCACTCCATTATTTACGCGAGATGGAACAGAAAGAAATGAAGCCCGACTCGTTCATTTATATTGCATTGCTCAGTGCTTTTCTGTCTGATATGGACTTGGCCTCTGCATTTGAGATTTTTAAGGAGATGGTTTATTCAGGATTTTTCCCAGAATCCCATGATAAAAGTTACCCCGTTGTGATGGATGCAATAGACAAATTTTCCAAGGATCACAGAACATCCTCTGGTATGAAAGTTTTAAGTGAAGAGGGCAAACTTCCTACGCATTGCTTGATAAACGTCGGATTATAAAGGTTAATCAAATTGTTTATGCCACTGCCAAAGGAATGTTACATCGGACAAGTAAAAATTGAAACATTTGAAAAGAAACAAATGTACACAAAAAGAAAGGTATGTGATGAGTCGATATTTTCTTCACTTCACTTAGTTTAATATTGTACCGAATTTAATCAGGGAAACCATTCGCGAATTAGAGGCTTAGCAGCAGCATTTGATTCTGTTTGGTTTACCGTTTTATCTACATTTCCACCATGCAAGTAATCACGACCTCTGAATGGAAACTCCAACGTAATTGGATCTGCACCCCCTACAAGCTGACCACTACGAAGTTCACGGCAACAGATAAGACAAAGATAGAAAGAACATTCCGTACAGCTTCTGTGGTAATCAAATATTGAAATTTTGCAATTGTCACTGCAAGAGAGTGTTAAGTTAATAAATAAAGATACAAGCATAATTGGGAAAAAGAAAATAAGATGCGAGAGAAAGATACCAACCAATATACACGTTCATCCTTAAAATAATCTGCGTGTACTACTTCAAGCTCTGAGATTCCTATAGTGCACATCCAAACAGCAAATTATATAATGCAAATATATGGAACTTGTACTAAACTCTGACTAGAGCATAAGATGAAAGGCAAACTTAAAGCTTATCAATTATTACAAAACAGATAATTCTTTCTCGTTTGCAACTCAGAATTCATTGCAAAGAGATGTGTGGCTTCATGATATACAAAAAATTGGTTTAGTTGTGAGTATCTTAATGCGTTGGATGGAACAAACATGCAAGAACAAATCCTGTCTTCTTCTGCATCAAATTCATTTGTTTTGTGAGAAACATTGATTCACATAATAGTAACCAAAATCAACACTTGTTATGTAAAAATACCCTGAATCTTAGCTTCTGTCTCATTCTCAATCCTTTGCTCTTCATCCAACAATCTTAAATACGGAAGAAGTACTTGCAGCAAACACATAGAGAACTCAACCTTCTCATCTTTATTGGTGCTGGTTTTTGCCTTCATTTTCTACAGCAACCAAAGTGACACCATTTTAAATGCTGAACTCAGAAAAGATGAAGACACTTGAAGGGGGAAGACCTAACTTTAATAAGTACATCAGATCGCAAGCATGCTTTGCAGTTGCAATTACCACGGCACACGGGACATGCCTCTGCAATGCAATCCTCTTTCAAATGAGGATACCTAAACACACAGAAAACACTTCAAGGATTAACAGTTGGTCACGTTATCATCATTCAAAACCAAAACTACAAAATATTTGCAATAACTGATCCAGAAATTGGTATGGGAATTGTTTCTTTCGACTAAAGTCATTTCCCCCTAACATAGGAAAGGGGACCATATTAGACATATATTACGTAACTTCTGGAAATTCCCCATAGAAAGCATTAACATATGGGTAAACAATGGACATGCCATTTATACATCGGCTTGTCATTTCTAGTCTTTCAAATATTCTGCTTAAAATATTACAGCACAAAGAATATGTCAGTAACACCGACTTAGTAGCTGGCAATGCAGTGATGGCGCAGAAATAAACAGTGTATTGATCTTACCGAACCAACCAAGGCATGCTATACAATATCATGACATTACAATTTAAATAGAGAGAATAAATAAATTTCAAGGTGAGACGTAGTTATACCAATTTTCAATACAGGGTATGCAAAATCTTTTGGTTTTGCATTCTGTGCATCTCACAACCCTGCCTTTATCATTTCTCTGGCATTGATGGCACATATTGGATTGATTTTCAATAGACTGTTGATTGACAAACAGAAATACCATCTCAAATGTGAGCTAAAACATGTTTGTATGAAAAGCTAAACCCAAACAAACATAAGTACTTTTTATTAAATAATAAATCACTTCACCTCCTTATCCCTCTTATTCTTTTTCGGCATCACAACTTCTATTTTGACTTTACGGCTTTTAAAATTATGTTGTTTCCGAATGTCACTTCCACTTCCCGAAAAACCGGCAGGCATTTCAAACTCACCGTCACCTTCCTTAACAACTTTTCTTTTCCTCCCAAGTCTTTTCCTGCTATTTTCACCATTTTTCTCCAACAAATTTCCCCC
>NC_142168.1:71320882-71399514 GCF_029865625.1 Vigna umbellata
AGGAAGTGGACGAAGTGAAACAAGTGGACGAAGTTGACGAACTGGACGAATTGGACGAAGTGGACAAAGTCGACGAAGTGGAGGAAGTGGACGAAGTGGACGAAGTGTAGGAAGTGGACGAAGTGGACGAAGTGGACGAAGTGGAGGAAGTGGAGGAAGTGGACGAAGTGGATGAAGTGGACGAAGTTGACGAAGTCGACGAAGTGGGCGAAGTGGACGAAGTTTACGAAGTTTACGAAGTGGAGGAAGTGGACGAAGTGGACGAAGTGGACGAAGTGGACGAAGTGGACGAAGTGGTGGAAGTGGAGGAGGTGGACGAAGTGGACGAAGTGGTGGAACTGGAGGAAGTGGACGAGGTGGAGAAGTTGAGGAAGTGGACGAAGTGGACGAAGTGGACGAAGTGGACGAAGTGGACGAAGTGGACGAAGTGGTCGAAGTGGAGGAAGTGGACGATGTGGAGGAAGTGGAGGAAGTGGACGAAGTGGGCGAAGTGGGCGAAGCTGGCAAAGTGGACGAAGTAGACGAAGTTGACGAAGTGGAGGAAGTGGAGGAAGCGGAAGAACTGGAGTAAGTGGAGGAAGTGGAGGAGGTGGACGAAATGGAGGAAGTGGAGGAAGTTGACGAAGTGAACGAAGTGGACGAATTGGACGAAGTGGACAAAGCCGACGAAGTGGAGGAAGTGGACGAAGTGGACGAATTTGACGAAGTGGAAGAAGTTGAACAAGTGGACGAAGTTGACGAAGTGGAAGAAGTTGACGAAGTGCACGAACTGGAGGATGTGTAGGAAGTGGACGAAGTGGACGAAGTGCACGAAGTTGAGGAAGTTGAGGAAGTTGACGAAGTGGACGAAGTGGATGAAGTGGGCGAAGTGGAGGAAGTGGACGAAGTTTAGGAAGTGGAGAAGTGGAGGAAGTGGAGGAAGTGGAGGAAGTAGAGGAAGTTGACGAAGTTGACGAAGTGGATGAAGTGGGCGAAGTGGAGGAAGTAGACGAAGTTTACGAAGTGGAGAAGTGGACGAAGTCGAGGAAGTTGACGAATTGGAAGAAGTTGACGAAGTGGACGAAGTTGACGAAGTGGACGAAATGCAGGAAGTGGAAGAAGTGTAGGAAGTGGAGGAAGTGGACGAAGTGGAGGAAGTGGATGAAGTGGAGGAAGTGGACGAAGTGGACGAAGGGGACGACGTGGAGTAAGTGGAGGAAGGGGAGGAAGTTGACGAAGTGGACGAAGTTGACGAAGTGGTCGAAGTGGACGAAGTGGAGGAAGTGGACAAAGTTTATGAAGTGGAGAAGTGGTGGAAGTGGACGAAGTTGACACAGTTGACGAAGTGACGAAGTGGACGAAGTGGACAAAGTGGACAAAGAGGATGAAGTGGAGGAAGTGGACGAAGTGGACGAAGTTGACGAAGTTGACGAAGTGGACGAAGTTGACGAAGTGGTCGAGGTGGACGAAGTTGACGAAGTGGAGGAAGTGGAGGAAGTTGACGAAGTGGACGAAGTGGATGAAGTGGGCGAAGTCGAGGAAGTGGACGAAGTTTACGAAGTGGAGAAGAGGAGGAAGTGAAGAAGTAGACGAAATGGAGGAAGTGGACGAAGTGGAGGAAGTGGAGGAAGTGGAGGAAGTGGACGAACTAGAGGAAGTCGACGAAGTGGACGAAGTTGACAAACTGGAGGAAGTGGAGGAAGTGGACGAAGTTGACGAAGTGGAGGAAGTAGAGGAAGTGGACGAAGTGGTGGAAGTGGAGGAAGTGGAGGAAGTGGACGAAGAGGAGGAAGTCGAGGAAGTGGACGAAGTGGAGGAAGTCGAGGAAGTGAAGGAAGTGGAGAAAGTGGACGACGTCGAGGAAGTGGAGGAAGTGGATGAAGTTGACGAAGGCGACGAAGTTCAGGAATATGAGGAAGTAGACGAAGTGGAGGAAGTGGAGGAACTGGACGAAGTGGAGGAAGTGGAGGAACTGGACGAAGTGGAGGAAGTGGAGGAACTGGACGAAGTGGACGAAGTGGAGGAAGTGGAGGAAGTGGACGAAGTGGAGGAAGTGTAGGATGTGGACGAAGTGGAGGAAGTGGACGACGTGGCCGAAGTGGAGGAAGTGGAGGATGTGGACGAAGTGGTGGAAGTGGAGAAAGTGTACGAAGTGAAGGAAGTGGAAGAAGTGGAGGAAGCGGAGGAAGTGGACGAAGTGGAGGAACTGGAGGAAGTGGAGGAACTGGAGGACTTGGAGGAAGTGGAGGAAGTGAAGGAAGTGGACGAAGTGGACGACGTGGAGGAAGTGTAGGAAGTGGAGGAAGTGGAAGAAGTGGAGGAACTGGTGGAAGTGGAGGAAGTGGAGGAAGTGGACGAAGTGGAGGAAGTGGAGGAAGTGGAGGAACTGGAGGAAGTGGAGGAAGTGAAGGAAGTGGACGAAGTGGATGACGTGGAGGAAGTGGAGGAATTTGACGAATTGGACGAAGTTGACGAAGTTGAAGAAGTTGATGAAGTTGACAAAGTGGAGGAAGTGGAAGAAGTGCACGAAGTGGAGGAAGTGTACGAAGTGGGCGAAGTGGAGGAAATTTTATGTAGTTCACGAAGTGGAAGAAGTGGACGATGTGGACGAAGTGGACGAAGTTAGCGAAGTGGACGAAGTTGACGAAGTGCATGAAGTGGAGGAAGTGGAAGAAGTGGAGTAAGTGGAGTAAGTGGAGTAGGTGGATGAAGTGGACGAAGTGGATGAAGTTGAGGAAGTGGACGAAGTTCGCGATGTGGACGAAGTTGACGAAGTGGAGGAAGTTGAGGAAGTGGACGAAGTGGAGGAAGTGGAGGAAGTGGAGGAAGTGGAGGAAATGGACGAGGTTGACGAAGTGGACGAAGTGGAGGAAGTGGAGGAAATGGAGGAAGTGGACGAAGTGGACGAAGTCGACGAAGTGGAGGAAATTGACGAACTGGAGGAAGTGGAGGAAGTGGTGGAAGTAAAGGAAAGGGAGGAAGTAGACAAAGTTGACGAAGTGGACGAAGTGGACGAAGTGGACGAACTTGACGAAGTGGAGGAAGTAGAGAAAATGGAGGAAGTGGAGGAAGTGGAGGAAGTGGAGGAAGTTTACGAAGTCGAGAAGTGGACGAAGTGGACGAAGTTGACTAAGTAGACCAAGTTGATGAAGTGAAAGAAGTGGACGAAGTGGAAGAAGAGGTCGAAGTGGACGAAGTGTACGAAGTAGACGAAGAAGACGAATTGGATGAAGTTGACGAAGTGGACGAAGTGGACGAAGTGGACGAAGTGGACGAAGTGGACGAAGTTGACGAACTGGACGAAGTGGACGAAGTGGAGGAAGTGGAGGAAGTGGACAAAGTGGACAAAGTGGACGAAGTGGACGAAGTGGACGAAGTAGAGGAAGTGGAGGAACTGGAGGAAGTTGACGAAGTGGAGGAAATGGATGAGGTGGAGGAAGTGGAGGAAGTAGACGATGTGGACGAAGTTGACGAAGTGGAGGAAGTGGAGGAAGTAGACGAAGTGGACGATGTGGAGGAAGTGGAGGAAGTGGAGGAAGTGGACAAAGTGGAGGAAATGGACGAGGTTGACGAAGTCGAGGAACTGGAGGAAGTGGAGGAAGTGGACGAAATGGAGGAAGTGGACGAAGTAGACGAAGTGGACGAACTGGACGAAATGGACGTAGTGGACGAATGGACGAAGTAGACGAAGTGGACGAAGTAGAAGAAGTGGACGAAGTGGAGGTAGTTGACGAAGTGGACGAAGTTGAAGAAGTTGACGAAGTGCACGAAGTGGACGAAGTCGACGACGTGGAGGAAGTTGACGAAGTGGAGGAAGTGGAGGAAGTGGTTGAAGTAGAGGAAGTGGAGGAAGTGAAGGAAAGGGAAAAAGTGGACGAAGTTGACGAAGTGGACGAAGTGGATGAAGTGGGCGAAGTGGAGGAAGTGGACGAAGTTTACGAAGTCGAGAAGTGGAGGAAGTGGACGAAGTAGAGGAAGTGGAGGAAGTGGACGAAGTTGACGAAGTGGGCGAAGTGGATGAAGTACGCGAAGTGGAGGAAGTGGACGAAGGTTACGAAGTGGAGAAGTGGAGGAAGTAGCTGAAGTGGACGAAGTGGACGAAGTGGAGAAGTGGAGGAAGTAGAGGAAGTGGACGATATGGAGGAAGTGGACGAAATGGAGGAAGTGGACGAAGTGGAGGAAGTGGACGAAGTAGACGAAGTGGAAGAAGTTCACGAAGTGGACGAAGTTCACGAAGTGGACGAAGTGGAGGAAGTGAAAGAAGTGTAGGAAGTGGAGGAAGTGGGGGAAGTGGACGACGTGGAGGAAGTGGAGGAAGTGGACGACGTTGAGGATGTGGAGGAGTTGAGGAAGTTGACGAAGTGGACGAAGTGGACGAAGTGGAGGGAGTGGACGAAGTTTACGAAGTGGAGAAGTGGAGGAAGTGGACGAAGTGGTTGAAGTTGACAAAGTGGACCAAGTTGATGAAGTGAAAGAAGTGGAGGAAGTGGAAGAAGAAGAGGTCGAAGTGTACGAAGAATACGAAATGGATGAAGTAGACGAAGTGGACGAAGTGGACGAAGTTGACGAAGTGGACGAAGTGGAGGAAGTGGAGGAAGTGGAGGAAGTGGACAAAGTGGACGAAGTGGAGGAGGTGGCGGAAGTGGACGAAGTTGAGGAAGTGGACGAAGTTGACGAAGTAGAGGAAGTGGAGGAACTGGAGGAAGTGGAGGAAGTTGGGGAAATGAAGGAAGTGGAGGAACTGGAGGAAGTAGACGAAGTTGAAGAATTGGACAAAGTGGACAAAGTAGAGGAAGTTGACGAAGTGGAGGAAGTGGAGGAAGTTGACGAAGTTGACGAAGTGGACGAAGGTGATGAAGTGGAGGAAGTGGAGGAAGTGGACGAAGTGGACGAATTTGAAGAAGTGGAAGAAGTTGACGAAGTAGACGAAGTGGAGGAAATTGAGGAAGTGGACGAAGTTGACGAAGTGGAGGAAATTGACGAAGTGGAGGAAGTGGAGGAAGTAGAGGAAGTGGAGGAAGTTGACGAAGTGGACGAAGTGGATGAAGTGGGCGAAGTGGAGGAAGTGGACGAAGTTTACGAAGTGGAGAAGTGGAGGAAGTGGACGAAATGGAGGAAGAGGAAGAAGTGGAGAAAGTGGAGGAAGTGGAGGAAGTGGAGGAAGTGGAGGAAGTGGACGAAGTGGAAGAAGTGGACGAAGTGGTGGAAGTGGAGGAAGTGGACGAAGTGGACGATGTGGAGGAAGTGGAGGAAGTGGACGAAGTGTACATAGTCGATGAAGTGGAGGAAATTGACGAAGTTAACGAAGTAGAAGAAGTGGACTAAGTGGACGAAATGGGCGAAGTGGAGGAAGTGAACGAAGTTGACGAAGTGGAGGAAGTGGACGAAGTGGAACAAGTGGACGAAGTTGACGAAGTGGACGAATTGGACGAAGTGGACAAAGTCGACGAAGTGGAGGAAGTGGACGAAGTGTAGGAAGTGGACGAAGTGGAGGAAGTGGACGAAGTGGAGGAAGTTGAGGAAGTGGACGAAGTTCGCGATGTGGACGAAGTTGACGAAGTGGAGGAAGTTGAGGAAGTGGACGAAGTGGAGGAAGTGGAGGAAGTGGAGGAAGTGGAGGAAATGGACGAGGTTGACGAAGTGGACGAAGTGGAGGAAGTGGAGGAAATGGAGGAAGTGGACGAAGTGGACGAAGTCGACGAAGTGGAGGAAATTGACGAACTGGAGGAAGTGGAGGAAGTGGTGGAAGTAAAGGAAAGGGAGGAAGTAGACAAAGTTGACGAAGTGGACGAACTTGACGAAGTGGAGGAAGTAGAGAAAATGGAGGAAGTGGAGGAAGTGGAGGAAGTGGAGGAAGTTTACGAAGTCGAGAAGTGGACGAAGTGGACGAAGTTGACTAAGTAGACCAAGTTGATGAAGTGAAAGAAGTGGAGGAAGTGGAAGAAGAGGTCGAAGTGGACGAAGTGTACGAAGTAGACGAAGAAGACGAATTGGATGAAGTTGACGAAGTGGACGAAGTGGACGAAGTGGACGAAGTGGACGAAGTGGACGAAGTGGACGAAGTTGACGAACTGGACGAAGTGGACGAAGTGGAGGAAGTGGAGGAAGTGGACAAAGTGGACAAAGTGGACGAAGTGGACGAAGTAGAGGAAGTGGAGGAACTGGAGGAAGTTGACGAAGTGGAGGAAATGGATGAGGTGGAGGAAGTGGAGGAAGTAGACGATGTGGACGAAGTTGACGAAGTGGACGAAGTGGAGGAAGTAGACGAAGTGGACGATGTGGAGGAAGTGGAGGAAGTGGAGGAAGTGGACAAAGTGGAGGAAATGGACGAGGTTGACGAAGTCGAGGAAGTGGAGGAAGTGGAGGAAGTGGACGAAATGGAGGAAGTGGACGAAGTAGACGAAGTCGACGAACTGGACGAAATGGACGTAGTGGACGAATGGACGAAGTGGACGAAGTGGAAGAAGTGGACGAAGTGGAGGTAGTTGACGAAGTGGACGAAGTTGAAGAAGTTGACGAAGTGCACGAAGTGGACGAAGTCGACGACGTGGAGGAAGTTGACGAAGTGGAGGAAGTGGAGGAAGTGGTTGAAGTAGAGGAAGTGGAGGAAGTGAAGGAAAGGGAAAAAGTGGACGAAGTTGACGAAGTGGACGAAGTGGATGAAGTGGGCGAAGTGGAGGAAGTGGACGAAGTTTACGAAGTCGAGAAGTGGAGGAAGTGGACGAAGTAGAGGAAGTGGAGGAAGTGGACGAAGTTGACGAAGTGGGCGAAGTGGATGAAGTACGCGAAGTGGAGGAAGTGGACGAAGGTTACGAAGTGGAGAAGTGGAGGAAGTAGCTGAAGTGGACGAAGTGGACGAAGTGGAGAAGTGGAGGAAGTAGAGGAAGTGGACGATATGGAGGAAGTGGACGAAATGGAGGAAGTGGACGAAGTGGAGGAAGTGGACGAAGTAGACGAAGTGGAAGAAGTTCACGAAGTGGACGAAGTTCACGAAGTGGACGAAGTGGAGGAAGTGAAAGAAGTGTAGGAAGTGGAGGAAGTGGGGGAAGTGGACGACGTGGAGGAAGTGGAGGAAGTGGACGACGTTGAGGATGTGGAGGAGTTGAGGAAGTTGACGAAGTGGACGAAGTGGACGAAGTGGAGGGAGTGGACGAAGTTTACGAAGTGGAGAAGTGGAGGAAGTGGACGAAGTGGTTGAAGTTGACAAAGTGGACCAAGTTGATGAAGTGAAAGAAGTGGAGGAAGTGGAAGAAGAAGAGGTCGAAGTGTACGAAGAATACGAAATGGATGAAGTAGACGAAGTGGACGAAGTGGACGAAGTTGACGAAGTGGACGAAGTGGAGGAAGTGGAGGAAGTGGAGGAAGTGGACAAAGTGGACGAAGTGGAGGAGGTGGCGGAAGTGGACGAAGTTGAGGAAGTGGACGAAGTTGACGAAGTAGAGGAAGTGGAGGAATTGGAGGAAGTGGAGGAAGTTGGGGAAATGAAGGAAGTGGAGGAAGTGGAGGAAGTAGACGAAGTTGAAGAATTGGACAAAGTGGACAAAGTAGAGGAAGTTGACGAAGTGGAGGAAGTGGAGGAAGTTGACGAAGTTGACGAAGTGGACGAAGGTGATGAAGTGGAGGAAGTGGAGGAAGTGGACGAAGTGGACGAATTTGAAGAAGTGGAAGAAGTTGACGAAGTAGACGAAGTGGAGGAAATTGAGGAAGTTGACGAAGTTGACGAAGTGGAGGAAATTGACGAAGTGGAGGAAGTGGAGGAAGTAGAGGAAGTGGAGGAAGTTGACGAAGTGGACGAAGTGGATGAAGTGGGCGAAGTGGAGGAAGTGGACGAAGTTTACGAAGTGCAGAAGTGGAGGAAGTGGACGAAATGGAGGAAGAGGAAGAAGTGGAGAAAGTGGAGGAAGTGGAGGAAGTGGAGGAAGTGGAGGAAGTGGACGAAGTGGAAGAAGTGGACGAAGTGGTGGAAGTGGAGGAAGTGGACGAAGTGGACGATGTGGAGGAAGTGGAGGAAGTGGACGAAGTGTACATAGTCGATGAAGTGGAGGAAATTGACGAAGTTAACGAAGTAGAAGAAGTGGACTAAGTGGACGAAATGGGCGAAGTGGAGGAAGTGAACGAAGTTGACGAAGTGGAGGAAGTGGACGAAGTGGAACAAGTGGACGAAGTTGACGAAGTGGACGAATTGCACGAAGTGGACAAAGTCGACGAAGTGGAGGAAGTGGACGAAGTGTAGGAAGTGGACGAAGTGGAGGAAGTGGACGAAGTGGAGGAAGTTGAGGAAGTGGACGAAGTTCGCGATGTGGACGAAGTTGACGAAGTGGAGGAAGTTGAGGAAGTGGACGAAGTGGAGGAAGTGGAGGAAGTGGAGGAAGTGGAGGAAATGGACGAGGTTGACGAAGTGGACGAAGTGGAGGAAGTGGAGGAAATGGAGGAAGTGGACGAAGTGGACGAAGTCGACGAAGTGGAGGAAATTGACGAACTGGAGGAAGTGGAGGAAGTGGTGGAAGTAAAGGAAAGGGAGGAAGTAGACAAAGTTGACGAAGTGGACGAACTTGACGAAGTGGAGGAAGTAGAGAAAATGGAGGAAGTGGAGGAAGTGGAGGAAGTGGAGGAAGTTTACGAAGTCGAGAAGTGGACGAAGTGGACGAAGTTGACTAAGTAGACCAAGTTGATGAAGTGAAAGAAGTGGAGGAAGTGGAAGAAGAGGTCGAAGTGGACGAAGTGTACGAAGTAGACGAAGAAGACGAATTGGATGAAGTTGACGAAGTGGACGAAGTGGACGAAGTGGACGAAGTGGACGAAGTGGACAAAGTGGACGAAGTTGACGAACTGGACGAAGTGGACGAAGTGGAGGAAGTGGAGGAAGTGGACAAAGTGGACAAAGTGGACGAAGTGGACGAAGTAGAGGAAGTGGAGGAACTGGAGGAAGTTGACGAAGTGGAGGAAATGGATGAGGTGGAGGAAGTGGAGGAAGTAGACGATGTGGACGAAGTTGACGAAGTGGACGAAGTGGAGGAAGTAGACGAAGTGGACGATGTGGAGGAAGTGGAGGAAGTGGAGGAAGTGGACAAAGTGGAGGAAATGGACGAGGTTGACGAAGTCGAGGAAGTGGAGGAAGTGGAGGAAGTGGAGGAAGTGGACGAAATGGAGGAAGTGGACGAAGTAGACGAAGTGGACGAACTGGACGAAATGGACGTAGTGGACGAATGGACGAAGTAGACGAAGTGGACGAAGTGGAAGAAGTGGACGAAGTGGAGGTAGTTGACGAAGTGGACGAAGTTGAAGAAGTTGACGAAGTGCACGAAGTGGACGAAGTCGACGACGTGGAGGAAGTTGACGAAGTGGAGGAAGTGGAGGAAGTGGTTGAAGTAGAGGAAGTGGAGGAAGTGAAGGAAAGGGAAAAAGTGGACGAAGTTGACGAAGTGGACGAAGTGGATGAAGTGGAGGAAGTGGACGAAGTTTACGAAGTCGAGAAGTGGAGGAAGTGGACGAAGTAGAGGAAGTGGAGGAAGTGGACGAAGTTGACGAAGTGGGCGAAGTGGATGAAGTACGCGAAGTGGAGGAAGTGGACGAAGGTTACGAAGTGGAGAAGTGGAGGAAGTAGCTGAAGTGGACGAAGTGGACGAAGTGGAGAAGTGGAGGAAGTAGAGGAAGTGGACGATATGGAGGAAGTGGACGAAATGGAGGAAGTGGACGAAGTGGAGGAAGTGGACGAAGTAGACGAAGTGGAAGAAGTTCACGAAGTGGACGAAGTTCACGAAGTGGAGGAAGTGGAGGAAGTGAAAGAAGTGTAGGAAGTGGAGGAGGAAGTGGGGGAAGTGGACGACGTGGAGGAAGTGGAGGAAGTGGACGACGTTGAGGATGTGGAGGAGTTGAGGAAGTTGACGAAGTGGACGAAGTGGACGAAGTGGAGGGAGTGGACGAAGTTTACGAAGTGGAGAAGTGGAGGAAGTGGACGAAGTGGTTGAAGTTGACAAAGTGGACCAAGTTGATGAAGTGAAAGAAGTGGAGGAAGTGGAAGAAGAAGAGGTCGAAGTGTACGAAGAATACGAAATGGATGAAGTAGACGAAGTGGACGAAGTGGACGAAGTTGACGAAGTTGACGAAGTGGAGGAAGTGGAGGAAGTGGAGGAAGTGGACAAAGTGGACGAAGTGGAGGAGGTGGCGGAAGTGGATGAAGTTGAGGAAGTGGACGAAGTTGACGAAGTAGAGGAAGTGGAGGAACTGGAGGAAGTGGAGGAAGTTGGGGAAATGAAGGAAGTGGAGGAAGTGGAGGAAGTAGACGAAGTTGAAGAATTGGACAAAGTGGACAAAGTAGAGGAAGTTGACGAAGTGGAGGAAGTGGAGGAAGTTGACGAAGTTGACGAAGTGGACGAAGGTGATGAAGTGGAGGAAGTGGAGGAAGTGGACGAAGTGGACGAATTTGAAGAAGTGGAAGAAGTTGACGAAGTAGACGAAGTGGAGGAAATTGAGGAAGTGGACGAAGTTGACGAAGTGGAGGAAATTGACGAAGTGGAGGAAGTGGAGGAAGTAGAGGAAGTGGAGGAAGTTGACAAAGTGGACGAAGTGGATGAAGTGGGCGAAGTGGAGGAAGTGGACGAAGTTTACGAAGTGGAGAAGTGGAGGAAGTGGACGAAATGGAGGAAGAGGAAGAAGTGGACAAAGTGGAGGAAGTGGAGGAAGTGGAGGAAGTGGAGGAAGTGGAAGAAGTGGACGAAGTGGTGGAAGTGGAGGAAGTGGACGAAGTGGACGATGTGGAGGAAGTGGAGGAAGTGGACGAAGTGTACATAGTCGATGAAGTGGAGGAAATTGACGAAGTTAACGAAGTAGAAGAAGTGGACTAAGTGGACGAAATGGGCGAAGTGGAGGAAGTGAACGAAGTTGACGAAGTGGAGGAAGTGGACGAAGTGGAACAAGTGGACGAAGTTGACGAAGTGGACGAATTGGACGAAGTGGACAAAGTCGACGAAGTGGAGGAAGTGGACGAAGTGTAGGAAGTGGACGAAGTGGAGGAAGGGGACGAAGTGGAGGAAGTGGAGGAAGTGGACGAAGTGGATGAAGTGGACGAAGTTGACGAAGTCGACGAAGTGGGCGAAGTGGACGAAGTTTACGAAGTTTACGAAGTGGAGGAAGTGGACGAAGTGGACGAAGTGGACGAAGTGGTGGAACTGGAGGAAGTGGACGAGGTGGAGAAGTTGAGGAAGTGGACGAAGTGGACGAAGTGGTCGAAGTGGAGGAAGTGGACGATGTGGAGGAAGTGGAGGAAGTGGACGAAGTGGGCGAAGTGGGCGAAGCTGGCAAAGTGGACGAAGTAGACGAAGTTGACGAAGTGGAGGAAGTGGAGGAAGCGGAAGAACTGGAGTAAGTGGAGGAAGTGGAGGAGATGGACGAAATGGAGGAAGTGGAGGAAGTTGACGAAGTGAACGAAGTGGACGAATTTGACGAAGTGGACAAAGTCGACGAAGTGGAGGAAGTGGACGAAGTGGACGAAGTGGACGAATTTGACGAAGTGGAAGAAGTTGAAGAAGTGGACGAAGTTGACGAAGTGGAAGAAGTTGACGAAGTGCACGAACTGGAGGATGTGTAGGAAGTGGACGAAGTGGACGAAGTGGATGAAGTTGAGGAAGTGGAGGAAGTTGACGAAGTGGACGAAGTGGATGAAGTGGGCGAAGTGGAGGAAGTGGACGAAGTTTAGGAAGTGGAGAAGTGGAGGAAGTGGAGGAAGTGGAGGAAGTAGAGGAAGTTGACGAAGTTGACGAAGTGGATGAAGTGGGCGAAGTGGAGGAAGTAGACGAAGTTTACGAAGTGGAGAAGTGGACGAAGTCGAGGAAGTTGACGAATTGGAAGAAGTTGACGAAGTGGACGAAGTTGACGAAGTGGACGAAATGCAGGGAGTGGAAGAAGTGTAGGAAGTGGAGGAAGTGGACGAAGTGGAGGAAGTGGATGAAGTGGAGGAAGTGGAGGAAGTGGAGGAAGTGGACGAAGGGGACGACGTGGAGTAAGTGGAGGAAGTGGAGGAAGTTGACGAAGTGGTCGAAGTGGACGAAGTGGAGGAAGTGGACAAAGTTTACGAAGTGGAGAAGTGGTGGAAGTGGACGAAGTTGACACAGTTGACGAAGTTGACGAAGTGGACAAAGTGGACAAAGAGGATGAAGTGGAGGAAGTGGACGAAGTGGAGGAAGTGGAAGAAGTTGACGAAGTTCACGAAGTGGACCAAGTTGACGAAGTGGTCGAGATGGACGAAGTTGACGAAGTGGAGGAAGTGGAGGAAGTTGACGAAGTGGACAAAGTTGACGAAGTGGACGAAGTGGATGAAGTGGGCGAAGTCGAGGAAGTGGACGAAGTTTACGAAGTGGAGAAGTGGAGGAAGTGAAGAAGTAGACGAAATGGAGGAAGTGGAGGAAGTGGAGGAAGTGGAGGAAGTGGAGGAAGTGGACGAACTAGAGGAAGTCGACGAAGTGGACGAAGTTGACAAACTGGAGGAAGTGGAGGAAGTGGACGAAGTTGACGAAGTTGACGAAGTGGAGGAAGTAGAGGAAGTGGACGAAGTGGTGGAAGTGGAGGAAGTGGAGGAAGTGAACGAAGAGGAGGAAGTCGAGGAAGTGGACGAAGTGGAGGAAGTGGATGAAGTTGACGAAGGCGACGAAGTTCAGGAATATGAGGAAGTAGACGAAGTGGAGGAAGTGGAGGAACTGGACGAAGTGGAGGAAGTGGAGGAACTGGACGAAGTGGACGAAGTGGAGGAAGTGGACGAAGTGGAGGAAGTGTAGGATGTGGACGAAGTGGAGGAAGTGGAGGAAGTGGACGACGTGGCCGAAGTGGAGGAAGTGGAGGATGTGGACGAAGTGGTGGAAGTGGAGAAAGTGTACGAAGTGGAGGAAGTGGAAGAAGTGGAGGAAGCGGAGGAAGTGGACGAAGTGGAGGAAGTGGACGAACTGGTGGAAGTGGAGGAAGTGGACGAAGTGGAGGAAGTGGAGGAAGTGGAGGAAGTGGAGGAACTGGAGGAAGTGGAGGAAGTGAAGGAAGTGGACGAAGTGGATGACGTGGAGGAAGTGGAGGAATTTGACGAATTGGACGAAGTTGACGAAGTTGAAGAAGTTGATGAAGTTGACAAAGTGGAGGAAGTGGAAGAAGTGCACGAAGTGGAGGAAGTGTACGAAGTGGGCGAAGTGGAGGAAATTTATGAAGTTCACGAAGTGGAAGAAGTGGACGATGTGGACGAAGTGGACGAAGTGGACGAAGTGAGCGAAGTGGACGAAGTTGACGAAGTGCATGAAGTGGAGGAAGTGGAAGAAGTGGAGTAAGTGGAGTAAGTGGAGTAGGTGGATGAAGTGGACGAAGTGGATGAAGTTGACGAAGTGGACGAAGTGGACGAAGTGGACGAAGTGGACGAAGTGGAGGATGTGGAGAAAGTTGACGAAGTGGAGGAAATGGTAGAATTTGACGAAGTGGAGAAGTGGAGGAAGTGGACGAAGTGGATGAAGTTGACGAAGTGGAAGAGGTTTACGAAGTGGACGAAGTGTAGGAAGTGGAAGAAGTGGAGGAAGTGGAGGAAGTGGAGGAAGTTGACGAAGTGGACGAAGTTGATGAAGTGGACGAAGTGGATGAAGTGGGCGTAGTGGAGGAAGTGGTTGAAGTTTACGAACTGGAGAAGTGGAGGAAGTGGACGAAGTGGACGAATTGGAGGAAGTGGACGAAGTGGAGGAAGTGGACGAAATTAACGAAGTGGAAGAAGTTGACGAAGTGGAGGAAGTTGACGAAGTCTAGGAAGTGGAGGAAGTGGAGCAAGTGGATGAAGTGGACGAAGTGGACGAGGTGGAGTAAGTGGAGGAAGTGGAGGAGGTTGACGAAGTGGATGAAGTTGACGAAGTGGACGAAGTGGAGGAAGTAAGTGGAGGAAGTGGACGAAGTGGAGGAAGTGGAGGAAGTGGACCAAGTGGACGACGTGGAGAAAGTGAAGGAACTGGAGGAAGAGGGGGAAGTGGACGAAGTGGAAGAAGTGGAGGAAGTGGAGGAAGTTGACGAAGTGGACGAAGTGGAGGAAGTGGAGGAAGTGGACGAAGTGGTGGAAGTTGAGAAAGTGGACGAAGTTGAGGAAGTGGAGAAATTGAACGAAGTGGAGGAAGTGGAGGAAGTGGAGGAAGTGGAGGAAGTGGAGGAGGTGAAGGAAGTGGAGGAAGTGGACGACGTGGAGAAAGTGGAGGAAGTGGAGGAAGTGGAGGAAGTGGACGAAGTGGAGGAAGTGGAGGAAGTGGAGGAAGTGGAGGAACTGGAGGAAGTGGAGGAAGTGAAGGAAGTGGACGAAGTAGACGAAGTGGATGACGTGGAGGAAGTGGAGGAATTTGACGAATTGGACGAAGTTGACGAAGTTGAAGAAGTTGATGAAGTTGACAAAGTGGAGGAAGTGGAAGAAGTGCACGAAGTGGAGGAAGTGTACGAAGTGGGCGAAGTGGAGGAAATTTATGAAGTTCACGAAGTGGAAGAAGTGGACGATGTGGACGAAGTGGACGAAGTGAGCGAAGTGGACGAAGTTGACGAAGTGCATCAAGTGGAGGAAGTGGAAGAAGTGGAGTAAGTGGAGTAAGTGGAGTAGGTGGATGAAGTGGACGAAGTGGATGAAGTTGAGGAAGTGGACGAAGTGGACGAAGTGGACGAAGTGGAGGATGTGGAGAAAGTTGACGAAGTGGAGGAAATGGTAGAATTTGACGAAGTGGAGAAGTGGAGGAAGTGGACGAAGTGGATGAAGTTGACGAAGTGGAAGAGGTTTACGAAGTGGACGAAGTGTAGGAAGTGGAAGAAGTGGAGGAAGTGGAGGAAGTGGAGGAAGTTGACGAAGTGGACGAAGTTGATGAAGTGGACGAAGTGGATGAAGTGGGCGTAGTGGAGGAAGTGGTTGAAGTTTACGAACTGGAGAAGTGGAGGAAGTGGACGAAGTGGACGAATTGGAGGAAGTGGACGAAGTGGAGGAAGTGGACGAAATTAACGAAGTGGAAGAAGTTGACGAAGTGGAGGAAGTTGACGAAGTCTAGGAAGTGGAGGAAGTGGAGCAAGTGGATGAAGTGGACGAAGTGGACGAGGTGGAGTAAGTGGAGGAAGTGGAGGAGGTTGACGAAGTGGATGAAGTTGACGAAGTGGACGAAGTGGAGGAAGTAAGTGGAGGAAGTGGACGAAGTGGAGGAAGTGGAGGAAGTGGACCAAGTGGACGACGTGGAGAAAGTGAAGGAACTGGAGGAAGAGGGGGAAGTGGACGAAGTGGAAGAAGTGGAGGAAGTGGAGGAAGTTGACGAAGTGGACGAAGTGGAGGAAGTGGAGGAAGTGGACGAAGTGGTGGAAGTTGAGAAAGTGGACGAAGTTGAGGAAGTGGAGAAACTGAACGAAGTGGAGGAAGTGGAGGAAGTGGAGGAAGTGGAGGAGGTGAAGGAAGTGGAGGAAGTGGACGACGTGGAGAAAGTGGAGGAAGTGGAGGAAGTGGACGAAGTGCAGGAAGTGGAGGAAGTGGATGAAGTTGACAAAGTGGAGGAACTGAAGGATGTGGAGGATGTGGAGGAGGTGGAGGAAGTGGAGGAAGTAGAGGAAGTGGAGGAAGTGGACGAAGTTCAGGGAATGGAGGAAGTGGAGGAAGTGGAGGAAGTGGACGAAGTGGACGAAGTGAACGAATTGGAGGAAGTGGAGGAAGTTGATGAATTGGACGAAGTTGACGAAGTTGAAGACGTGGAGGAAGTGGAGGGAGTGAAGGAAGTGGAGGAAGTGGAGGAAGTGGACAAAGTGGTAGAAGTGGAAAAAGTGGACGAAGTGGACCAAGTTGAGCAAGTGGAGGAAGTCAAGGAAGTGGAGGAGGTGAAGGAAGTGAAGGAAGTGGACCAAGTGGACGACGTGGAGAAAGTGGATGAAATTGAGGAAGAGGAGGAACTGGACGAAGTGGAGGAAGTGGAGGAAGTGGAGGAGGTGGAGGAAGTGGACGAAGTGCACGAAGTGGACGAAGTGGAGAAGTGGAGGAAGTGGACGAAATAGAGGAAGTGGACGAAGTGGTGGAAGTGGAGAAAGTGGACGAAGTGGAAGAAGTGGACCAAGTTGAGGAAGTGGAGGAAGTGGAGGAAGTGAAGGAAGTGAAGGAAGTGGACCAAGTGGAGACGTGGAGAAAGTGGAGGAACTGGAGGAAGAGGGGGAAGTGGACGAAGTGGAGGAAGTGGAGGAAGTGGAGGAAGTTGACGTAGTGGACGAAGTGGAGGAAGTGGACGAAGTGGACGAAGTGGTCGAAGTTGAGAAAGTGGACGAAGTTGAGGAAGTGGAGAAATTGAACGAAGTGGAGTGGAGGAAGTGGAGGAAGTGGAGGAAGTGGACGACGTGGAGAAAGTGGAGGAAGTGGAGGACGAAGTGGAGGAAGTGGAGGAAGTGGATGAAGTTGACGAAGTGGAGGAAGTGGAGGAAGTGGAGGATGTGGAGGAAGTGGAGGAAGTGGAGGACGTGGAGGAAGTGGACGAAGTGGTGGAAGTGGAGGAGGTGGAGGAAGTGGAGGAAGTGGAGGAAGTGGACGAAGTGGACGAATTGGAGGAAGTGGAGAAATTGAACGAAGTGGAGGAAGTGGAGAAAGTGGAGGAAGTGGAGGAAGTGAAGGAAGTGGAGGAAGTGGACGACGTGGAGAAAGTGGAGGAAGTGGAGGAAGTGGAGGAAGTGCAGGAAGTGGATGAAGTTGACGAAGTGGAGGAAGTGGAGGAAGTGGAGGATGTGGAGGAAGTGGAGGACGTGGAGGAAGTGGAGGTAGCGGACGAAGTGGTGGAAGTGGAGGAGGTGGAGGAAGTGGAGGAAGTGGAGGAAGTGGACGAAGTTCAAGAAGTGGAGGAAGTGGAGGAAGTGAACGAAGTGGAGGAAGTGGAGGAAGTGGAGGAAGTGGAGGAAGTGGAGGAAGTTGATGAAGTGGAAGAAGTTGACGAAGTGGACGAAGTGGACGAAGTGGACGAAGTGGACGAAGTTGACGAAGTGGAGTAAGTGGAGGAAGTGGAGGAAGTGGAGGAAGTTGACGAATTGGACGAAGTTGACGAAGTTGACGAATTGGACGAAGTTGACGAAGTTGAAGATGTGGAGGAAGTGGAGAGAGTGAAGGAAGTGGAGGAAATGGACGATGTTGACGAAGTGGACGAAGTTCAGGAAGTGGAGGAAGTCGAAGAAGTCGAGGAAGTGGAGGAAGTGGAGGAAGTAGAGGAAAGGGAGGAAAGGGAGGAAGTGAAGGAATTGGAGAAAGTGGAGGAAGTTGACGAATTGGACGAAGTTGAAGAAGTTGATGAAGTTGACGAAGTGAACGAATTGGAAGAAGTGCACGAAGTGGGCGAAGAGGGCGAAGTGGTCGAAGTGGACGAAGTTGACGAAGTGGAGGAAATGGAGGAAGTGGAAGAAGTGGAGTAAGTGGAGGAAGTGGAGGAGGTGGACGAAGTGGACGAAGTGGAGGAACTAGACGAAGTGAACGAAGTTGACGAAGGGGATGAAGTTGACGAAGTGGACGAAGGGGACGAAGTTGACGAAGTGGACGAAGTGGAGGAAGTGGAGGAAGTGTAGGAGGTGGAGGAAGTGGACGAAGTTGACGAAGTGGACAAAAGTGACGAAGTGGACGAAATGGATGAAGTGGGCGAAGTGGAGGAAGTGGACGAAGTTTACGAAGTGGAGGAAGTGGACGAAGTGGAGGAAGTGGAGGAAGTGGACGAAGTGGAGGAAGTTGACGAAGTGGACGAAGTGGATAAAGTGGGCGAAGTGGAGGAAGTGGACGAAGTTTACGAAGTGGAGGAAGTGGACGAAATAAAGGAAGTGGAGGAAGTGGACGAAGTTGACGTAGTGGAAGAAGTTGACGAAGTGGAGGAAGTGGAGGAAGTGGAGGAAGTGAAGAAAGTGAAGGAAGTGGACGAAGTGGACGACGTGGTGAAAGTGGAGGAACTGGAGGGAAAGGAGGAAGTTGACGAAGTGGAGGAAGTGGACGAAGTGGAGGAAGTGGAGGAAGTGGACGAAGTGGAGGAGGTGAAGGAAGTGGAGGAAGTGGACGACGTGGAGAAAGTGGAGGAAGTGGAGGAAGTGGACGAAGTGGAGGAAGTGGAGGAAGTGGAGGAAGTGGACGACGTGGAGAAAGTGGAGGAAGTGGAGGACGAAGTGGAGGAAGTGGAGGAAGTGGATGAAGTTGACGAAGTGGAGGAAGTGGAGGAAGTGGAGGATGTGGAGGAAGTGGAGGAAGTGGAGGACGTGGAGGAAGTGGACGAAGTGGTGGAAGTGGAGGAGGTGGAGGAAGTGGAGGAAGTGGAGGAAGTGGACGAAGTGGACGAAGTTGAAGACGTGGAGGAAGTGGAGGGAGTGAAGGAAGTGGAGGAAGTGGAGGAAGTGGACAAAGTGGTAGAAGTGGAGAAAGTGGACGAAGTGGACCAAGTTGAGGAAGTGGAGGAAGTGGAGGAAGTGGAGGAGGTGAAGGAAGTGAAGGAAGTGGACCAAGTGGACGACGTGGAGAAAGTGGATGAAATTGAGGAAGAGGAGGAAGTGGACGAAGTGGACGAAGTGGACGAAGTGGAGGAATTCGACGAAGTGGTCGAAGTGGAGGAAGTGGACGAAGTGGTGGAAGTTGAGAAAGTGGACGAAGTTGAGGAAGTGGAGAAATTGAACGAAGTGGAGGAAGTGGAGAAAGTGGAGGAAGTGGAGGAAGTGAAGGAAGTGGAGGAAGTGGACGACGTGGAGAAAGTGGAGGAAGTGGAGGAAGTGGAGGAAGTGCAGGAAGTGGATGAAGTTGACGAAGTGGAGGAAGTGGAGGAAGTGGAGGATGTGGAGGAAGTGGAGGACGTGGAGGAAGTGGAGGTAGCGGACGAAGTGGTGGAAGTGGAGGAGGTGGAGGAAGTGGAGGAAGTGGAGGAAGTGGACGAAGTTCAAGAAGTGGAGGAAGTGGAGGAAGTGAACGAAGTGGAGGAAGTGGAGGAAGTGGAGGAAGTGGAGGAAGTGGAGGAAGTGGAGGAAGTTGATGAAGTGGAAGAAGTTGACGAAGTGGACGAAGTGGACGAAGTGGACGAAGTGGACGAAGTTGACGAAGTGGAGTAAGTGGAGGAAGTGGAGGAAGTGGAGGAAGTTGACGAATTGGACGAAGTTGACGAAGTTGACGAATTGGACGAAGTTGACGAAGTTGAAGATGTGGAGGAAGTGGAGAGAGTGAAGGAAGTGGAGGAAATGGACGATGTTGACGAAGTGGACGAAGTTCAGGAAGTGGAGGAAGTCGAAGAAGTCGAGGAAGTGGAGGAAGTGGAGGAAGTAGAGGAAAGGGAGGAAAGGGAGGAAGTGAAGGAATTGGAGAAAGTGGAGGAAGTTGACGAATTGGACGAAGTTGAAGAAGTTGATGAAGTTGACGAAGTGAACGAATTGGAAGAAGTGCACGAAGTGGGCGAAGAGGGCGAAGTGGTCGAAGTGGACGAAGTTGACGAAGTGGAGGAAATGGAGGAAGTGGAGGAAGTGGAAGAAGTGGAGTAAGTGGAGGAAGTGGAGGAGGTGGACGAAGTGGACGAAGTGGAGGAACTAGACGAAGTGAACGAAGTTGACGAAGGGGATGAAGTTGACGAAGTGGACGAAGGGGACGAAGTTGACGAAGTGGACGAAGTGGAGGAAGTGGAGGAAGTGTAGGAGGTGGAGGAAGTGGACGAAGTTGACGAAGTGGACAAAAGTGACGAAGTGGACGAAATGGATGAAGTGGGCGAAGTGGAGGAAGTGGACGAAGTTTACGAAGTGGAGGAAGTGGACGAAGTGGAGGAAGTGGAGGAAGTGGACGAAGTGGAGGAAGTTGACGAAGTGGACGAAGTGGATAAAGTGGGCGAAGTGGAGGAAGTGGACGAAGTTTACGAAGTGGAGGAAGTGGACGAAATAAAGGAAGTGGAGGAAGTGGACGAAGTTGACGTAGTGGAAGAAGTTGACGAAGTGGAGGAAGTGGAGGAAGTGGAGGAAGTGGAGGAAGTGAAGAAAGTGAAGGAAGTGGACGAAGTGGACGACGTGGTGAAAGTGGAGGAACTGGAGGGAAAGGAGGAAGTTGACGAAGTGGAGGAAGTGGACGAAGTGGAGGAAGTGGAGGAAGTGGACGAAGTGGAGGAGGTGAAGGAAGTGGAGGAAGTGGACGACGTGGAGAAAGTGGAGGAAGTGGAGGAAGTGGACGAAGTGGAGGAAGTGGAGGAAGTGGAGGATGTGGAGGAAGTGGAGGAAGTGGAGGACCTGGAGGAAGTCGACGAAGTGGTGGAAGTGGAGGAGGTGGAGGAAGTGGAGGAAGTGGAGGAAGTGGAGGAAGTGGAGAAGTGGACGAAGTGGACGAAATAGAGGAAGTGGACGAAGTGGTGAAAGTGGAGAAAGTGGACGAAGTGGAGGAAGTGGACCAAGTTGAGGAAGTGGAGGAAGTGGAGGAAGTGGAGGAAGTGAAGGAAGTGAAGGAAGTGGACCAACTGGACGACGTGGAGAAAGTGGAGGAACTGGAGGAAGAGGGGGAAGTGGAGGAAGTGGAGGAAGTGGAGGAAGTGGAGGAAGTTGACGAAGTGGACGAAGTGGAGGAAGTGGAGGAAGTGGACGAAGTGGGGGAAGTTGAGAAAGTGGACGAAGTTGAGGAAGTGGAGAAATTGAACGAAGTGGAGGAAGTGGAGGAAGTGGAGGAAGTGGATGAAGTGTAGGAGGTGAAGGAAGTGAAGGAAGTGGACCAAGTGGACGACGTGGAGAAAGTGGAGGAACTGGAGGAAGAGGGGGAAGTGGACGAAGTGGAGGAAGTGGAGGAAGTGGAGGAAGTTGACGAGGTGGAGGAAGTGGACGAATAGGACGAAGTGGTGGAAGTTGAGAAAGTGAACGAAGTTGAGGAAGTGGAGAAATTGAACGAAGTGGAGTGGAGGAAGTGGAGGAAGTGGAGGAGGTGAAGGAAGTGGAGGATGTGGACGACGTGGAGAAAGTGGAGGAAGTGGTGGACGAAGTGGAGGAAGTGGAGGAAGTGGAGGAAGTTGACGAAGTGGAGGAAGTGGAGGAAGTGGAGGATGTGGAGGAAGTGGAGCAAGTGGAGGAAGTGGACGAAGTGGTGGAAGTGGAGGAGGTGGAGGAAGTGGAGGAAGTGGAGGAAGTTCAGGGAATGGAAGAAGTGGAGGAAGTGGAGGAAGTGGACGAAGTGGAGGAAGTGGAGGCAGTGGACGAAGTGGAGGAGGTGAAGGAAGTGGAGGAAGTGGACGACGTCGAGAAAGTGGAGGAAGTGGAGGAAGTGGAGGAAGTGGATGAAGTTGACGAAGTGGAGGAAGTGGAGGAAGTGGAGGATGTGGAGGAAGTGGAGGAAGTGGAGGACCTGGAGGAAGTCGACGAAGTGGTGGAAGTGGAGGAGGTGGAGGAAGTGGAGGAAGTGGACGAAGTGCACGAAGTGGACGAAGTGGAGAAGTGGAGGAAGTGGACGAAATAGAGGAAGTGGACGAAGTGGTGGAAGTGGAGAAAGTGGACGAAGTGGAGGAAGTGGACCAAGTTGAGGAAGTGGAGGAAGTGGAGGAAGTGAAGGAAGTGAAGGAAGTGGACCAAGTGGACGAAGTTTACGAAGTGGAGGAAGAGGGGGAAGTGGACGAAGTGGAGGAAATGGAGGAAGTTGACGAAGTGGACGAAGTGGAGGAAGTGGAGGAAGTGGTGGAAGTTGAGAAAGTGGACGAAGTTGAGGAAGTGGAGAAATTGAACGAAGTGGAGGAAGTGGAGGAAGTGGAGGAAGTGTAGGAGGTGAAGGAAGTGGAGGAAGTGGACGACGTGGAGAAAGTGGAGGAAGTGGAGGAAGTGGACGAAGTGGAGGAAGTGGAGGAAGTGGATGAAGTTGACGAAGTGGAGGAAGTGGAGGAAGTGGAGGATGTGGAGGAAGTAGAGGAAGTGGAGGAAGTGGAGGAAGTAGAGGAGGTGTACAAAGTGGAGGAAGTGAAGGAAGTGGAGGAAGTGGAGGAAGCGGGTGAAGTTGACGAAGTGGTTGAAGTTGACGAAGTTGAAGAAGTCGACGAAGTGGACGAAGTTGACGAACTCGACGAAGTGGACGAAGTTGATGAAGTGGAGGAAGTGGACGAAGTGGACGAACTGGAGGAAGTTGACGAAGTGGACGAAGTTGACGAAGTAGATGAAGTGGACTGAGTTCAGGAAGTGGACGAAGTGGACGAAGTGTACGAAGTAGAGGAGGTGGAGGAAGTGGAGGAAGTGGAGGAAGTTGACGAAGTGGAAGAAGTTGACCAAGTGGACGAAGTGGACAAAGTGGACGAAGTGGAGGAAGTTGACGAAGTGGTGGAAGTTGACGAAGTGGAGGAAGTGGACGAACTGGAGGAAGTGGAGGAAGTAGAGGAAGTGGAGGAAGTGGAGGAAGTTGAGGAAGTGGAGGAAGTGGAGGAAGTGAAGGAAGTGGAGGAAGTGGACGAAGTTGACGAAGTGGACGAAGTTGACGAAGTGGAGGAAGTTGACGAAGTGTAGGAAATGGAGGAAGTGCAGGAAGTGCAGGAAGTGGAGGAAGTGGGGGAAGTGGACGAAGTTGACGAAGTGGTGCAAGTGGAGGAAGTGGACGAAATGGAGGAAGTGGAGGAAGTGGACAAAGTAGAGGAAATGAAGGAAGTGAAGGAAGTGGATGACGTGGAGGAAGTGGAGGAAGTGGACGAAGTGGAGGAAGTGGAGGAAGTTGACGAAGTGGAGGAAGTGGAGGAAGTTGACGAAGTGGACGAAGTTTAGGAAGTGGAGGAAGTGGACGAATTGGACCAAGTGGAGGAAGTGGAGGAAGTGAAGGAAGTAAAGGAAGTGGACGAAGTTGAGGAAGTGGACGAAGTTGACGAAGTGGACGAAGTGGAGGAACTGGAGGAAGTGGAGGAAGTGGAGGAAGTAGAGGAAGTGGAGGAAGTGGAGGAAGTAGAGGAGGTGTACAAAGTGGAGGAAGTGAAGGAAGTGGAGGAAGTGGAGGAAGCGGGTGAAGTTGACGAAGTGGTTGAAGTTGACGAAGTTGAAGAAGTCGACGAAGTGGACGAAGTTGACGAACTCGACGAAGTGGACGAAGTTGATGAAGTGGAGGAAGTGGACGAAGTGGACGAACTGGAGGAAGTTGACGAAGTGGACGAAGTTGACGAAGTAGATGAAGTGGACTGAGTTCAGGAAGTGGACGAAGTGGACGAAGTGTACGAAGTAGAGGAGGTGGAGGAAGTGGAGGAAGTGGAGGAAGTTGACGAAGTGGAAGAAGTTGACAAGTGGACGAAGTGGACAAAGTGGACGAAGTGGAGGAAGTTGACGAAGTGGTGGAAGTTGACGAAGTGGAGGAAGTGGACGAACTGGAGGAAGTGGAGGAAGTAGAGGAAGTGGAGGAAGTGGAGGAAGTTGAGGAAGTGGAGGAAGTGGAGGAAGTGAAGGAAGTGGAGGAAGTGGACGATGTTGACGAAGTGGACGAAGTTGACGAAGTGGAGGAAGTTGACGAAGTGTAGGAAATGGAGGAAGTGCAGGAAGTGCAGGAAGTGGAGGAAGTGGGGGAAGTGGACGAAGTTGACGAAGTGGTGCAAGTGGAGGAAGTGGACGAAATGGAGGAAGTGGACAAAGTAGAGGAAATGAAGGAAGTGAAGGAAGTGGATGACGTGGAGGAAGTGGAGGAAGTGGACGAAGTGGAGGAAGTGGAGGAAGTTGACGAAGTGGACGAAGTTTAGGAAGTGGAGGAAGTGGACGAAATGGACGAAATGGACGAAGTGGACGAAGTGGACGAAGTGGAGGAAGTTGACGAAGTGGAAGAAGTTGACGAAGTGGACGAAGTGGACGAAGTGGACGAAGTGGAAGAAGTGGACGAAGTTGACGAAGTGGAGGAAGTGGAGGAAGTGGAGGAAGTGGAGGAAGTAGAGGAAGTGGAGGAAGTGATGGAAGTGGAGGAAGTGGAGGAACTTGACGAAGTGGAAGAAGTTGACGAAGTTGACGAAGTGGACGAAGTTGACAAAGTGGACGAAGTGGAGGAAGTTGACGAAGTGGAGGAAGTGGAGGAAGTGGAGGAAGTGGAGGAAGTGGAGGAAGTGGAGAAAGTGGAGGAAGTAGAGGAAGTGGAGGAAGTGGAGGAAGTGAAGGAAGTGGAGGAAGTGGAGGAAGTTGACGAAGTGGAAGAAGTTGACGAAGTTGATGAAGTGGACGAAGTGGACGAAGTGGAGGAAGTGGTAGAAATGGAGGAAGCTGACGAAGTGGACGAAGCAGACTGAGTTCAGGAAGTGGAGGAAGTGGAGGAAGTGGACGAAGTGGAGGAAGTGGAAGAAGTTGACGAAGTGGACGAAGTGGACGAAGTGGAAGAAGTGGAAGAAGTGGAGGAAGTTGACAAAGTGGAGGAACTGGAGGAACTGGACGAAGTGGAGGAAGTCGAGGATGTGGAGGAAGCGGAGGAAGTGGACGAAGTGGACGAAGTTGACGAAGGGGACGAAGTGGAGGAAGTGGAGGAAGTGGAGGAAGTAGAGGAAGTGGAGGAAGTGGAGGAAGTGGAGGTAGTGGAGGAAGTGGACGAAGTTGACGAATTGGATGACGTTGATGAAGTTGAAGAAGTTAACGAAGTGGACGAAGTGGAAGAAGTGCACGAAGTGGAGGAAGTGTACGAAGTGGAGGAAGTGGAGGAAATGGACGAAGTTCACGAAGTGTAAGAAGTGGACGAAATGGGCGAAGTGGACGAAGTTGATGAAGTGGACGAAGTGGACGAAGTGGAGGAAGTGGTAGAAGTGGAGGAAGATGACGAAGTGGACGAAGTAGACTGAGTTCAGGAAGTGGAGGAAGTGGAGGAAGTGGAGGAAGTTGAGGAAGTGGAAAAAGTTGAGGAAGTGGACGAAGTGGACGAAGTGGACGAAGTGGAAGAAGTGGAGGAAGTTCACAAAGTGGAGGAACTGGAGGAACTGGACGAAGTGGAGGAAGTCGAGGATGTGGAGGAAGTTGACGAAGTGGAAGAAGTTGACCAAGTGGACGAAGTGGACGAAGTTGACGAAGTGGAGGAAGTCGACGAAGTGGAGGAAGTTGACGAAGTGGAGGAAGTGGAGGAACTGGAGGAAGTGGAGGAAGTAGAGGAAGTGGAGGAAGTGGAGGAAGTGGAGGAAGTGGAGGAAGTGGAGGAAGTGAAGGAAGTGGAGGAAGTGGACATAGTGGACGAAGTTGACGAAGTGGACGAAGTTGACGAAGTGGATGAAGTTGACGAACTGTAGGAAATGGAGGAAGTGCAGGAAGTGCAGGAAGTGGAGGAAGTGTGGGAAGTGGACGACGTTGACGAAGTGGTGCAAGTGGAGGAAGTGGACGAAATGGAGGAAGTGGAGGAAGTGGACAAAGTAGAGGAAATGAAGGAAGTGAAGGAAGTGGATGACGTGGAGGAAGTGGAGGAAGTGGAGGAAGTGGAGGAAGTTGACGAAGTGGAGGAAGTTGGCGAAGTGGACGAAGTTTAGGAAGTGGAGGAAGTTGGTGAAGTGGAGGAAGTGGACGAAGTGGACGAAGTTTAGGAAGTGGACGAAATGGACAAAATGGACGAAGTGGACGAAGTGGAGGAAGTTGACGAAGTGGAAGAAGTTGACGAAGTGGACGAAGTGGACGAAGTTGACGAAGTGGAGGGAGTGGAGGAAGTGGAGGAAGTGGAGGAAGTAGAGGAAGTGGAGGAAGTGGAAGAAGTGTAGGAGGTGAAGGAAGTGAAGGAAGTGGACCAAGTGGACGACGTGGAGAAAGTGGAGGAACTGGAGGAAGAGGGGGAAGTGGACGAAGTGGAGGAAGTGGAGGAAGTTGAGGAAGTTGACGAAGTGGAGGAAGTTCAGGGAATGGAGGAAGTGGAGGAAGTGGAGGAAGTGGACGAAGTGAACGAATTGGAGGAAGTGGAGGAAGTTGACGAATTGTACGAAGTTGACGAAGTTGAAGACGTGGAGGAAGTGGAGGGAGTGAAGGAAGTGGAGGAAGTGGAGGAAGTGGACAAAGTGGAAGAACTGGAGAAAGTGGACGAAGTGGACGAAGTGGACCAAGTTGAGGAAGTGGAGGAAGTGGAGGAGGTGAAGGAAGTGAAGGAAGTGGACCAGGTGGACGACGTGGAGAAAGTGGATGAAATTGAGGAAGAGGAGGAAGTGGACGAAGTGGAGGAAGTGGAGGAAGTGGAGAAAGTCGACGAAGTGGTCGAAATGGAGGAAGTGGACGAAGTGGTGGAAGTTGAGAAAGTGGACGAAGTTCAGGAAGTGGAGAAATTGAACGAAGTGGAGGAAGTGGAGGAAGTGGAGGAAGTGGAGGAAGTGAAGGAAGTGGAGGAAGTGGACGACGTGGAGAAAGTGGAGGAAGTGGAGGAAGTGGACGAAGTGGAGGAAGTGGATGAAGTTGACGAAGTGGAGGAAGTGGAGGAAGTGGAGGATGTGGAGGAAGTGGAGGACGTGGAGGAAGTGGAGGAAGCGGACGAAGTGGTGGAAGTGGAGGAGGTGGAGGAAGTGGAGGAAGTGGAGAAAGTGGACGAAGTTCAGGAAGTGGAGGAAGTGGACGAAGTGGAGGAAGTGAACGAAGTGGAGGAAGTGGAGGAAGTGGAGGAAGTGGAGGAAGTTGACGAAGTGGAAGAAGTGGAAGAAGTTGACGAAGTGGACGAAGTGGACGAAGTGGACGAAGTGGACGAAGTTGACGAAGTGGAGTAAGTGGAGGAAGTGGAGGAAGTGGAGGAAGTTGACGAATTGGACTAAGTCGACGAAGTTGACGAATTGGACGAAGTTGACGAAGTTGAAGGCGTGGAGGAAGTGGAGAGAGTGAAGGAAGTGGAGGAAATGGACGATGTTGACGAAGTTGACGAAGTGGACGAAGTTCAGGAAGTGGAGGAAGTCGAAGAAGTCGAGGAAGTGGAGGAAGTGGAGGAAGTAGAGGAAAAGGAGGAAAGGGAGGAAGTGAAGGAATTGGAGAAAGTGGAGGAAGTTGACGAATTGGACAAAGTTGAAGAAGTTGATGAAGTTGACGAAGTGGACGAATTGGAAGAAGTGCACGAAGTGGACGAAGAGGGCGAAGTGGTCGAAGTTGACGAAGTGGAGGAAATGGAGGAAGTGGAGGAAGTGGAAGAAGTGGAGTAAGTGGAGGAAGTGGAGGAGGTGGACGAAGTGGACGAAGTGGAGGAAGTGGACGAAGCGCAAGAAGTTGACGAAGTTGACGAAGTGGACGAAGGGGACAAAGTTGCCGAAGTGGACGAAGTGGAGGACGTGGAGGAAGTGTAGGAAGTGGAGGAAGTGGACGAAGCGGACGAAGTTGACGAATTGGACAAAAGTGACGAAGTGGACGAAATGGATGAAGTGGGCGAAGTGGAGGAAGTGGACGAAGTTTACGAAGTGGAGGAAGTGGACGAAGTGGAGGAAGTGGAGGAAGTGGACGAAGTGGAGGAAGTTGACGAAGTGGACGAAGTGGATAAAGTGGGCGAAGTGGAGGAAGTGGACGAAATAAAGGAAGTGGAGGAAGTGGACGAAGTTGACGTAGAGGAAGAAGTTGACGAAGTGGAGGAAGTGGAGGAAGTGGAGGAAGTGAAGAAAGTGAAGGAAGTGGACGAAGTGGACGACGTGGAGAAAGTGGAGGAACTGGAGGGAAAGGAGGAAGTTGACGAAGTGGAGGAAGTGGACGAAGTGGAGGAAGTGGAGGCAGTGGACGAAGTGGAGGAGGTGAATGAAGTGGAGGAAGTGGACGACGTGGAGAAAGTGGAGGAAGTGGAGGAAGTCGACGAAGTGGACGAAGTGGAGGAAGTGGATGAAGTTGACGAAGTGGAGGAAGTGGAGGAAGTGGAGGATGTGGAGGAAGTGGAGGAAGTGGAGGACCTGGAGGAAGTCGACGAAATGGTGGAAGTGGAGGAGGTGGAGGAAGTGGACGAAGTGGACGAAGTGGAGAAGTGGAGGAAGTGGACGAAATAGAGGAAGTGGACGAAGTGGTGGAAGTGGAGAAAGTGGACGAAGTGGAGGAACTGGACCAAGTTGAGGAAGTGGAGGAAGTGGAGGAAGTGAAGGAAGTGAAGGAAGTGGACCAAGTGGACGAAGTTTACGAAGTGGACAAAGAGGGGGAAGTGGACGAAGTGGAGGAAATGGAGGAAGTGGAGGAAGTTGACGAAGTGGACGAAGTGGAGGAAGTGGACGAAGAGGTGGAAGTTGAGAAAGTGGACGAAGTTGAGGAAGTGGAGAAATTGAACGAAGTGGAGGAAGTGGAGGAAGTGGAGGAAGTGTAGGAGGTGAAGGAAGTGGAGGAAGTGGACGACGTGGAGAAAGTGGAGGATGTGGAGGAAGTGGAGGGAGTGGAGGAAGTGGAGGAAGTGGACGAAGTGGTGGAAGTGGAGGAGGTGGAGGAAGTGGAGGAAGTGGAGGAAGTGGACGAAGTGAACGAATTGGAGGAAGTGGAGGAAGTTGACGAATTGGACGAAGTTGACGAAGTTGAAGACGTGGAGGAAGTGGAGGGAGTGAAGGAAGTGGAGGAGGTGGAGGAAGTGGACAAAGTGGTGGAAGTGGAGAAAGTGGACGAAGTGGACCAAGTTGAGGAAGTGGAGGAAGTGGAGGAAGTGGAGGAGGTGAAGGAAGTGAAGGAAGTGGACCAAGTGGACGACGTGGAGAAAGTGGAGGAAATTGAGGAAGAGGAGGAAGTGGACGAAGTGGAGGAAGTGGAGGAAATGGACGAAGTGGACGAAGTGGACGAAGTGGAAGAGGTAGACGAAGTAGACGAAGTTGAAGAAGTGGACGAAGTGTACGAAGTGGACGAATTGGACGAAGTGTACGAAATCTACGACGAAGTGGAGGAACTTGACGAAGTTGAACAAGTTGACGAAGTGTAGGAAGTGGAGGAAGTGGACGAAGTGGAGGAAGTGGATAAAGTGGAGGAAGTGGACGAAGTGGAGGAAATTGAGGAAGTGGACGAAGTGGACGAAGTGGAGGAAGTTGACGAAGTGGACCAAGTTGATGAAGTGGAGGAAGTGGAGGAAGCGGAGGAAGTGGAGGAAGTGGACGAAGTGGAGGAAGTTGACGAAGTGGACGAAGTTCACGAAGTGGACGAAGTGGATGAAGTGTACGAAATGGATGACGTTCACGAAGTGGACGAAGTGGAGGAAGTGGACGAAGTTGACGAAATGGACAAAGTGGACCAAAATTACGAAGTGGAGAAATGGAGGAACTGGACGAAGTTGACTAAGTGGAGCAAGTTGAAGAAGTGGAAGAAGTGGACGAAGTGGACGAAGTGGAAGAAGTGTACAAAGTGGACGAAGTGTACAAAGTGGACGAAGTGGAGGAAATGGATTAAGTGGACGAAGTGGACGAAGTGGAAGAAGTGGAGGAAGTCGAAGAAGTGAAGGAAGTGGAGGAAGTCGAAGAAGTGAAGGAAGTGAAGGAAGTGGAGGAAGTGGACGAATTGGACGAAGTGGAGGAAATGGAGGAAGTGGACGAAGTAAAGGAAGTGGACGAAGTTGAGGAAGTGGACGAAGTTGACGAAGTGGACGAAGTCGACGAACTGGAGGAAGTGGAGGAAGTTGACGAAGTGGACGAAGTTTACGAAGTGGAGAAGTGGACGAAGTGGACGAAGTTGACTAAGTGGACCAAGTTGAAGAAGTGGACGAAGAGGACGAAGAGGACGAAGTGGACGAAGTGGAGGAAATGGATGAAATTGACAAGTGGACGAAGTGGACGAAGTGGAAGAAGTGGAAGAAACGGAGGAAGTCGAGGAAGTGAAGGAAGTGGAGGAAGTGGAGGAAGTGGAGGAATTGGACGAAGTGGACGAAGTGGAGGAAGTGGACGAAGTGGAAGAGGTAGACGAAGTAGACGAAGTCGAAGAAGTGGACGAAGTGGACGAAGTGGACGAAGTGTACGAAGTGTACGAAGTGTACGAAATCTACGACTAAGTGGAGGAACTTGACGAAGTTGAACAAGTAGACGAAGTGTACGAAGTGGAGGAAGTGGACGAAGTGGAGGAAGTGGATAAAGTGGAGGAAGTGGACGAAGTGGAGGAAATTGAGGAAGTGGACGAAGTGGACGAAGTGGAGGAAGTTGACGAAGTGGACCAAGTTGATGAAGTGGAGGAAGTGGACGAAGTGGACGAAGTGGAGGAAGTGGACGAAGTGGAGGAAGTTGACGAAGTGGACGAAGTTCACGAAGTGGACGAAGTGGATGAAGTGTACGAAGTGGACGACGTTCACGAAGTGGACGAAGTGGAGGAAGTGGATGAAGTTGACGAAATGGACGAAGTGGACGAAAATTACGAAGTGGAGAAATGGAGGAAGTGGACGAAGTTGACTAAGTGGAGCAAGTTGAAGAAGTGGAAGAAGTGGACGAAGTGGAAGAAGTGTACAAAGTGGACGAAGTGTACAAAGTGGACGAAGTGGAGGAAATGGATGAAGTTGACGAAGTGGACGAAGTGGAAGAAGTGGAGGAAGTCGAAGAAGTGAAGGAAGTGGAGGAAGTCGAAGAAGTGAAGGAAGTGAAGGAAGTGGAGGAAGTGGACGAATTGGACGAAGTGGAGGAAGTGGAGGAAGTGAAGGAAGTAAAGGAAGTGGACGAAGTTGAGGAAGTGGACGAAGTTGAGGAAGTGGACGAAGTGGAGGAACTGGAGGAAGTGGAGGAAGTAGAGGAAGTGGAGGAAGTGGAGGAAGTAGAGGAGGTGTACAAAGTGGAGGAAGTGAAGGAAGTGGAGGAAGTGGAGGAAGCGGGTGAAGTTGACGAAGTGGTTAAAGTTGACGAAGTTGAAGAAGTCGACGAAGTGGACGAAGTTGACGAACTGGACGAAGTGGACGAAGTTGATGAAGTGGAGGAAGTGGACGAAGTGGACGAACTGGAGGAAGTTGACGAAGTGGACGAAGTTGACGAAGTAGATGAAGTGGACTGAGTTCAGGAAGTGGACGAAGTGGACGAAGTGTACGAAGTAGAGGAGGTGGAGGAAGTGGAGGAAGTGGAGGAAGTTGACGAAGTGGAAGAAGTTGACCAAGTGGAGGAAGTGGACAAAGTGGACGAAGTGGAGGAAGTTGACGAAGTGGAGGAAGTTGACGAAGTGGAGGAAGTGGAGGAACTGGAGGAAGTGGAGGAAGTAGAGGAAGTGGAGGAAGTGGAGGAAGTTGAGGAAGTGGAGGAAGTGGAGGAAGTGAGGGAAGTGGAGGAAGTGGACATAGTGGACGAAGTTGACGAAGTGGACGAAGTTGACGAAGTGTAGGAAATGGAGGAAGTGCAAGAAGTGCAGGAAGTGGAGGAAGTGGGGGAAGTGGACGAAGTTGACGAAGTGGTGCAAGTGGAGGAAGTGGACGAAATGGAGGAAGTGGAGGAAGTGGACAAAGTAGAGGAAATGAAGGAAGTGAAGGAAGTGGATGACGTGGAGGAAGTGGAGGAAGTGGACGAAGTGGAGGAAGTGGAGGAAGTTGACGAAGTGGACAAAGTTTAGGAAGTGGAGGAAGTGGAGGAAATGGACGAAATGGACGAAGTGGACGAAGTGGACGAAGTGGACGAAGTGGACGAAGTGGACGAAGTGGACGAAGTGGACGAAGTGGACGAAGTGGACGAAGTGGAGGAAGTTGACGAAGTGGAAGAAGTTGACGAAGTGGACGAAGTGGACGAAGTGGAAGAAGTGGACGAAGTTCACGAAGTGGAGGAAGTGGAGGAAGTGGAGGAAGTAGAGGAAGTGGAGGAAGTGATGGAAGTGGAGGAAGTGGAGGAACTTGACGAAGTGGAAGAAGTTGACGAAGTTGACGAAGTGGACGAAGTTGACAAAGTGGACGAAGTGGAGGAAGTTGACGAAGTGGAGGAAGTGGAGGAAGTGGAGGAAGTGGAGGAAGTGGAGGAAGTGGAGGAAGTAGAGGAAGTGGAGGAAGTGGAGGAAGTGAAGGAAGTGGAGGAAGTGGAGGAAGTTGACGAAGTGGAAGAAGTTGACGAAGTTGATGAAGTGGACGAAGTGGACGAAGTGGAGGAAGCTGACGAAGTGGACGAAGCAGACTGAGTTCAGGAAGTGGAGGAAGTGGACGAAGTGGACGAAGTGGAGAAAGTGGAGGAAGTTGAGGAAGTGGAAGAAGTTGACGAAGTGGACGAAGTGGACGAAGTGGAAGAAGTGGAAGAAGTGGAGGAAGTTGACAAAGTGGAGGAACTGGAGGAACTGGACGAAGTGGAGGAAGTCGAGGATGTGGAGGAAGCGGAGGAAGTGGACGATGTGGACGAAGTTGACGAAGGGGACGAAGTGGAGGAAGTGGAGGAAGTGGAGGAAGTAGAGGAAGTGGAGGAAGTGGAGGAAGTGGAGGTAGTGGAGGAAGTGGAGGAAGTGGACGAAGTTGACGAATTGGATGACGTTGATGAAGTTGAAGAAGTTAACGAAGTGGACGAAGTGGAAGAAGTGCACGAAGTGGAGGAAGTTTACGAAGTGGAGGAAGTGGAGGAAATGGACGAAGTTCACGAAGTGTAAGAAGTGGACGAAATGGGCGAAGTGGACGAAGTTGATGAAGTGGACGAAGTGGACGAAGTGGAGGAAGTGGTAGAAGTGGAGGAAGATGACGAAGTGGACGAAGTAGACTGAGTTCAGGAAGTGGAGGAAGTGGAGGAAGTGGAGGAAGTGGAGGAAGTGGAGGAAGTTGAGGAAGTGTAAAAAGTTGAGGAAGTGGACGAAGTGGACGAAGTGGAAGAAGTGGAGGAAGTTCACAAAGTGGAGGAACTGGAGGAACTGGACGAAGTGGAGGAAGTCGAGGATGTGAAGGAAGTGGAGGAAGTTGACGAAGTCGAAGAAGTTGACGAAGTGGACGAAGTGGACGAAGTTGACGATGTGGAGGAAGTCGACGAAGTGGAGGAAGTTGACGAAGTTGAGGAAGTGGAGGAACTGGAGGAAGTGGAGGAAGTAGAGGAAGTGGAGGAAGTGGAGGAAGTGGAGGAAGTGGAGGAAGTGGAGGAAGTGAAGGAAGTGGAGGAAGTGGACATAGTGGAGGAAGTTGACGAAGTGGACGAAGTTGACGAAGTGGATGAAGTTGACGAAGTGTAGGAAATGGAGGAAGTGCAGGAAGTGCAGGAAGTGGAGGAAGTGTGGGAAGTGGACGACGTTGACGAAGTGGTGCAAGTGGAGGAAGTGGACGAAATGGAGGAAGTGGAGGAAGTGGACAAAGTAGAGGAAATGAAGGAAGTGAAGGAAGTGGATGACGTGGAGGAAGTGGAGGAAGTTGAGGAAGTGGAGGAAGTGGAGGAAGTTGACGAAGTGGAGGAAGTTGACGAAGTGGACGAAGTTTAGGAAGTGCAGGAAGTGGACGAAATGGACAAAATGGACGAAGTGGAGGAAGTTGACGAAGTGGAAGAAGTTGACGAAGTGGACGAAGTTGACGAAGTGGAGGAAGTGGAGGAAGTGGAGGAACTGGAGGAAGTAGAGGAAGTGGAGGAACTTGATGAAGTGGAAGAAGTTGACGAAGTGGACGAAGTTGACGAAGTTGACGAAGTGGACGAAGTTGACGAAGTGGAGGAAGTTGACGAAGTGGAGGAAGTGGAGGAAGTTGACGAAGTGGAAGATGTTGACGAAGTGGACGAAGTGGACGAAGTTGATGAAGTGGATGAAGTGGAGGAAGTGGTAGAAGTGGAGGAAGCTGACGAAGTGGACGAAGTAGACTGAGTTCAGGAAGTGGAGGAAGTGGACGAAGTGGAGGAAGTGGAGGAAGTTGAGGAAGTGGAAGAAGTTGACGAAGTGGACGAAGTGGAAGAAGTGGAGGAAGTTGACAAAGTGGAGGAACTGGAGGAACTGGACGAAGTGGAGGAAGTCGAGGATGTGGAGGAAGCGGAGGAAGTGGACGAAGTGGACGAAGTTGACGAAGGGGACGAAGTGGAGGAAGTGGAGGAAGTAGAGGAAGTCGAGGAAGTGGAGGAAGTGGAGGTAGTGGAGGAAGTGGAGGAAGTGGACGAAGTTGACGAATTGGATGACGTTGATGAAGTTGAAGAAGTTAACGAAGTGGACGAAGTGGAAGAAGTGCACGAAGTGGAGGAAGTGTACGAAGTGGAGGAAGTGGAGGAAATGGACGAAGTTCACGAAGTGTAAGAAGTGGACGAAATGGGCGAAGTGGACGAAGTTGACGAAGTGGAGGTAGTGGAGGAAGTGGAAGAAATGGAGTAAGTGGAGGAAGTGGAGGAGGTGGACGAAGTGGACGAAGTGGACGAAGTGGAAGAAGTTGACGAAGTAGACGAAGTGGACGAACTGGACGACCTGGACGAAGTGGACAAAGTCGACGAAGTGGAGGAAGTGGACGAATTTGACGAAGTGGAAGATGTTGACGAAGTGGACGAAGTGGACGAAGTGGAAGAAGTTGACGAAGTAGAGGAAGTGGAGGATGTGCACGAAGTGGAGGAAGTGGAGGAAGTGGAGGAAGTGGAGGAAGTGGAGGAAGTGGAGGAAGTGGATGTAGTGGAGGAAATGGACGAAGTTCACGAAGTGGAAGAAGTGGACGAAGTGGACGAAGTGGGTGAAGTGGACGAAGTGGGCGAAGTTGACGAAGTGGAGGAAGTGGAGGAAGTGGAAGAAGTGGAGGAAGTGGAGGAGGTGGACGAAGTGGACGAAGTGGAAGAAGTTGATGCAGTGGAGGAAGTGGAAGAAGTGGAGTAAGTGGAGGAAGTGGAGGAGGTGGACGAAGTGGACGAAGTTTAGGAAGTGGACGAAGTGGACGAATTGGACGGACTGGAGGACCTGGACGAAGGGGACAAAGTCGATGAAGTGGAGGAAGTGGACGAAGTCGAGGAAGTGGATGAATTTGACGAAGTGGAAGAAGTTGACGAAGTTGACGAAGTGGCAGAAGTTGACGAAGTGGACGAAGTGGAAGAAGTTGACGAAGTGGAGGAAGTGGAGAATGTGGACGAAGTTTAGGAAGTGGAGGAAGTGGACGAAGTGGAGGAAATGGACGAAGTTCACGAAGTGGATGAAGTGGACGAAGTGGGTGAAGTGGACGAAGTGGGCGAAGTTGACAAAGTGGAGGAAGTGGAGGAAGTGGAAGAAGTGGAGTAAGTGGAGGAAGTGGAGGAGGTGGACGAAGTGGACGAAGTGGAAGAAGTTGATGAAGTGGAGGAAGTGGAAGAAGTGGAGTAAGTGGATGAAGTGGAGGAAATGGACGAAGTTCACGAGGTGGATGAAGTGGACGAAGTGGACAAAGTGGGTGAAGTGGACAAAGTGGGCGAAGTTGACAAAGTGGAGGAAGTGGAGGAAGTGGAAGAAGTGGAGTAAGTGGAGGAAGTGGAGGAGGTGGACGAAGTGGACGAAGTGGAAGAAGTTGATGAAGTGGAGGAAGTGGAAGAAGTGGAGTAAGTGGAGGAAGTGGAGGAGGTGGACGAAGTGGACGAAGTTGAGGAAGTGGACGAAGTGGAAGAAGTTGACGAAGTGGACGAATTGGACGGACTGGACGACCTGGACGAAGTGGACAAAGTCGATGAAGTGGAGCAAGTGGACGAAGTCGAGGAAGTGGATGTGTTTGACGAAGTGGAAGAAGTTGACGAAGTTGACGAAGTGGAAGAAGTTGTCGAAGTGGACGAAGTGGAAGAAGTTGACGAAGTGGACGAAGTGGAAGAAGTTGACGAAGTGGACGAAGTGGAGGAAGTGGAGGAAGTGTAGGAAGTGGAGGAAGTGGAGGAAGTGGACGAAGTTCAGGAAGTGGAGGAAGTGGAGGAAGTGAACGAATTGGAGGAAGTGGAGGAAGTTGACGAATTGGACGAAGTTGAAGACGTGGAGGAAGTGGAGGGAGTGAAGGAAGTGGAGGAAATGGATGATGTTGACGAAGTGGACGAAGTTCAGGAAGTGGAGGAAGTGGAGGAAGTGGAGGAAGTAGAGGAAAGGGAGGAAAGGGAGGAAAGGGAGGAAGTGAAGGAATTGGAGAAAGTGGAGGAAGTTGACGAATTGGACGAAGTTGAAGAAGTTGATGAAGTTGACGAAGTGGACGAAGTGGACGAAGTGGACGAAGTGGAAGAAGTGCACGAAGTGGACGAAGAGGGCGAAGTGGTCGAAGTCGACGAAGTTGACGAAGTGGAGGAAATGGAGGAAGTGGAGGAAGTGGAAGAAGTGGAGTAACTGGAGGAAGTGGAGGAGGTGGATGAAGCGGACGAAGTGGAGGAAGTGGACGAAGTGGATGAAGTTGACGAAGTTGACGAAGTTGACGAAGTGGACGAAGTGAACGAAGTGGACGAAGTTGACGAAGTGGAGGAAGTGGAGGTAGTGGAGGAAGTGTAGGAAGTCTAGGAAGTGGAGGAAGTGGACGAAGTTGACGAAGTGGACAAAGTTGACGAAGTGGACGAAATGGATGAAGTGGGCGAAGTGGAGGAAGTGGACGAAGTTTACGAAGTGGAGGAAGTGGACGAAGTGGACGAAGTGGAGGAAGTTGACGAAGTGGACGAAGTGGATAAAGTTGGCGAAGTGGAGGAAGTGGACGTAGTTTACGAAGTGGAGGAAGTGGACGAAATAAAGGAAGTGGAGGAAGTGGAGGAAGTGGAGGAAGTTGACGAAGTGGAAGAAGTTGACGAAGTGGAGGAAGTGGAGGAAGTGGAGGAAGTGGAGGAAGTGAAGAAAGTGAAGGAAGTGGACGAAGTGGACGACGCGGAGAAAGTGGAGGAACTGGAGGGAGAGGAGGAAGTTGACGAAGTGGAGGAAGTGGACGAAGTGGAGGAAGTGGAGGAAGTTGACAAAGTGGAAGAAGTGGAGGAAGTGGAGGAAGTGGAGGAAGTGATGGAAGTGGAGAAAGTGGACCAAGTTGAGGAAGTGGAGAAAGTGGAGGAAGTGAGGGAAGTGAAGGAAGTGGACAACGTGGAGAAAGTGGAGGAAGTGGAGGAAGAGGAGGAGGTTGATGAAGTGGAGGAAGTGGAGGAAGTTGACGAAGTGGAGGAAGTGGAGGAAGTGGACGAAGTGGACGAAGTGGACGAAGTGGAGGAAGTAGAGGAAGTGGAGGAAGTGGAGGAAGTGGAGGAAGTGGAGGAAGTGGAGGAAGTGGACGACGTGGAGGAAGTGGAGGAAGTGGAGGAAGTTTACGAAGTGGACGAAATGGAGGAAGTCGAGGAAGTGGAAGAAGTGGAGGAAGTTGACGAAGTTGACGAAGTGGACAAAGTGGACGAAGTGGACGAAGTGGACGAAGTGGACGAAGTGGACGAAGTGGACGAAGTTGGCGAAATGGACGAAGTGCAGGAAGTTGAAGAAGTTTACGAAGTTGAGAACAGGAGCAAGTGGACGAAGGGGACGAGGTTGACTAAGTTGACCAAGTTGAAGAAGTGGAAGAAGTGGATGAAGTGGAAGAAGTGGGCGCAATGGACAAAGTGTACGAAGTGGACGAAGTGGAGGAAATGGATGAAGTTGACGAAGTCGACGAAGTGGATTTAGTGGACGAAGTGGAGGAAGTGGACGAAGTTTATTAAGTGGAGAAGTGGAGGAGGTGGACGAAAAGGACCAAGTTGAAGAAGTGGAAGAAGTGGAAGTAGTGGACGAAGTGGACGAAGTGGAGGACATGGATGAAGTTGACGAAGTAGACGAAGTGGACGTAGTGGACAAAGTGGACGAAGTGGAAGAAGTGGAGGAAGTCGAGGAAGTGAAGGAAGTGGAGGAAGTTGACGAATTGGACGAAGTGGAGGAAGTGGAGGAAGTGGATGAAGTAGAGGGAGTGGAGGAAGTGGAGGAAGTTGAGGAAGTTGACGTAGTGGACGAACTGGACGAAGCTCAGGAAATGGAGAAAGTTGACGAAGTAGACGAAATGGACAGGTGGAGTAAGTGGAGGAAGTGAAGGAGATGGAGGAAGTGCAGGAAGTTGACGAAGTGGAAGAAGTTGACGAAGTGGACAAAGTGGATGAAGTGGACGAAGTTGACGGAGTGGACGAAGTTGACGAAGTGGAGGAAGTTCACGAAGTGGAGGAAGTGGAGGAAGTGGAGGAAGTGGAGGAAGTAGAGGAAGTGGAGGAAGTTGAGGAAGTGATGGAAGTGGAGGAAGTGGAGGAACTTGACGAAGTGGAAGAAGTTGACGAAGTGGACGAAGTTGACGAAGTTGACGAAGTGGACGAAGTGGACGAAGTTGACGAAATGGAGGAAGTTGACAAAGTTGACGAAGTGGAGGAAGTTGACGAAGTGGAGTAAGTGGAGGAAGTGGAGGAAGTGGAGGAAGTGGAGGAAGTGGAGGAAGTAGAGGAAGTGGAGGAAGTGGAGAAAGTGAAGGAAGTGGAGGAAGTGGAGGAAGTTGACGAAGTGGAAGAAGTTGACGAAGTGCACGAAGTTGACGAAGTTGAGGAAGTGGTAGAAGTGGAGGAAGTTGACGAAGTGGACGAAGTAGACTGAGTTCAGGAAGTGGACGAAGTTGAGTAACTGGAAGAAGTGGACGAAGTGGACGAAGTGGACGAAGTGGACGAAGTGGACGAAGTGGAAGAAGTGGAGGAAGTTGACAAAGTGGAGGAAGTTGGCGAAGTGGAGGAACTGAGGAAGTGGAGGAAGCGGAGGAAGTGGAGGAAGTGGACGAAGTTGACGAAGGGGACGAAGTGGAGGAAGTGGTGGAAGTGGAGGAAGTAGAGGAAGTGGAGGAAGTGGAGGAAGTGGAGGTAGTGGAGGAAGTGGACGAAGTTGACGAATTGGATGACGTTGATGACATTGATGAAGTAGAGGAAGTGGAGGAAGTGGAGTAAGTGGAGGAAGTGGAGGACGTGGACGAAGTGGAGGAAGTGGACGAAGTGGAAGAAGTTGACGAAGTGGACGATGTGGACTAACTGGACGAACTGGACGACCTGGACGAAGTGGACAAAGTCGACGAAGTGGAGGAAGTGGACGAAGTGGAGGAAGTGGACGAATTTGACGAAGTGGAAGAAGTTGACGAAGTGGACGAAGTGGACGAAGTGGAAGAAGTTGACGAAGTACAGGAAGTGGAGGATGTGGACGAAGTGTAGGAAGTGGAGAAAGTGGAGGAAGTGGAGGAAGTGGATGTAGTGGAGGAAATGGACGAAGTTCACGAAGTGGAAGAAGTGGACGAAGTTCACGATTTGGAAGAAGTGGACGAAGTGGACGAAGTGGGTGAAGTGGACGAAGTGGGCGAAGTTGACGAAGTGGAGGAAGTGGAAGAAGTGGAGTAAGTGGAGGAAGTGGAGGAGGTGGACGAAGTGGACGAAGTGGAAGAAGTTGATGAAGTGGAGGAAGTGGAAGAAGTGGAGTAAGTGGAGGAAGTGGAGTAGGTGGACGAAGTGGACGAAGTTGAGTAAGTGGACGAAGTGGAAGAAGTTGACGAAGTGCAGGAAGTGGACGAATTGGACGGACTGGACGACCTGGACGAAGTGGACAAAGTCGATGAAGTGGAGGAAGTGGACGAAGTCGAGGAAGTGGATGAATTTGACGAAGTGGAAGAAATTGACGAAGTTGACGAAGTGGAGGAAGTTGACGAAGTGGACGAAGTGGAAGAAGTTGACGAAGTGGAGGAAGTGGAGGATGTGGACGAAGTTTAGGAAGTGGAGGAAGTGGAGGAAGTGGAGGAAATGGACGAAGTTCACGAAGTGGAAGAAGTGGACGAAGTGGGTGAAGTGGACGAAGTGGGCGTAGTTGACGAAGTGGAGGAAGTGGAGGAAGTGGAAGAAGTGGAGTAAGTAGAAGAAGTGGAGTAAGTAGAGGAAGTGGAGGAGGTGGACGAAGTGGAGGAAGTGGAAGAAGTTGATGCAGTGGAGGAAGTGGAAGAAGTGAAGTAAGTGGAGGAAGTGGAGGAGGTGGACGAAGTGGACGAAGTTGAGGAAGTGGATGAAGTAGAAGAAGTTGACGAAGTGGACGAAGTGGACGAATTGGACGGACTGGACGACCTGGACGAAGTGGACAAAGTCGATGAAGTGGAGGAAGTGGACGAAGTCGAGGAAGTGGATGTATTTGACGAAGTGGAAGAAGTTGACGAAGTTGACGAAGTGGAAGAAGTTGACGAAGTGGAGGAAGTGGAGGAAGTGGAGGAAGTGGACGAAGTGGAGGAAGTGGAGAAATTGGAGGAAGTGGACGATCTGGACGAAGTAGAGGCAGTGGAGGAAGTGGAGGAAGTGGAGGAAGTGGACGATGTGGAGGAAGTAGAGGAAGTGGAGAAAGTTGACGAAGTGGACGAAATTGACGAAGTTGACGAAGTTGACGAAGTGGACGAAGTTTACGAAGTGGAGAAGTATAGGAAGTGGACGAAGTTGACTAAGTGGACCAAGTTGAAGAAGTGGAAGAAGTGGACGAAGAGCACGAAGTGTACGAAGTGGACGAAGCGTACGAAGTGTACGAAGTGGACGAATTGGAGGAATTGGATGAAATTGACAAGTGGACGAAGTGGACGAAGTGGACGAAGTGGAAGAGGTGGAAGAAGTGCAGGAAGTCGCGGAAGTGAAGGAAGTGGAGGAAGTGGACAAATTGGACGAAGTGGAGGAAGTGGAGGAATTGGACGAAGTGGACGACGTGGAAGAGGTGGACGAAGTAGACGAAGTCGAAGAAATGGACGAAGTGGATGAAGTGTACGAAATGGACGAAGTGGACGAAGTGTACGAAATCTACGACGAAGTGGAGGAACTTGACGAAGTTGAACAAGTTGACGAAGTGTAGGAAGTGGAGGAAGTGGACGAAGTGGAGGAAGTGGATAAAGTGGAGGAAGTGGACGAAGTGGAGGAAATTGAGGAAGTGGACGAAGTGGAGGAAGTTGACGAAGTGGACCAAGTTGATGAAGTGGAGGAAGTGGACGAAGTGGAGGAAGTGGACGAAGTGGAGGAAGTTGACGAAGTGGACGAAGTTCACGAAGTGGACGAAGTGGTTGAAGTGTACGAAGTGGACGACGTTCACGAAGTTGACGAAGTGGAGGAAGTGAACGAAGTTGACGAAATGGGCGAAGTTGACGAAGTGGAGGAAGTGGAGGAAGTGGAGGAAGTGGAAGAAGTGGAGTAAGTGGAGGAAGTGGAGGAGGTGGACGAAGTGGACGAAGTTGAGGAAGTGGACGAAGTGGAAGAAGTTGAGGAAGTGGACGAAGTGGACGAATTGGACGAACTGGACAAAGTCGATGAAGTGGAGGAAGTGGACGAAGTCGAGGAAGTGGATGAATTTGACAAAGTGGAAGAAGTTGACGAAGTTGACGAAGTGGAAGAAGTTGACGAAGTGGACGAAGTGGAGGAAGTGGAGGAAGTGAAGGAAGTGGAGGAAGTGGAGGAAGTGGAGGAAGTGGAGGAAGTGGACGATCTGGACGAAGTGTAGGAAGTAGAGGAAGTGGAGGAAGTGGAAGAAGTGGAGCAAGTGGACGACGTGGAGGAAGTTGACGAAGTGGATGAAATTCACGAAGTTGACGAAGTGGACGAAATGGACGAAGTGGACGAAGTGGACGAAGTAGACGAAGTGGGCGAAGTTTACGAAGTGGAGAAGTAGAGGAAGTGGACGAAGTTGACTAAGTGGAGCAAGTTGAAGAAGTGGAAGAAGTGGACGAAGTGGAAGAAGTGTACAAAGTGGACGAAGTGGAGGAAATGGATGAGGTTGACGAAGTGGACGATGTGGACGAAGTGGAAGAAGTGGAGGAAGTCGAAGAAGTGAAGGAAGTGGAGGAAGTCGAAGAAGTGAAGGAAGTGAAGGAAGTGGAGGAAGTGGTTGAATTGGACGAAGTGGAGGAACTGGAGAAAGTGGAGGAAGTAAAGGAAGTGGACGAAGTTAAGGAAGTGGACGAAGTTGACGAAGTGGATGAAGTGGAGGAACTGGAGGAAGTGGAGGAAGTGGAGGAAGTAGAGGAAGCGGAGGAAGTGGAGGAAGTAGAGGAAGTATAGTAGGTGGAGGAAGTGAAGGAAGTGGAGGAAGTGGGCGAAGTTGACGAAGTGGTTGAAGTTGACGATGTTGAAGAAGTCGACGACGTGGACGAAGTTGATGAAGTGGACGAAGTGGACGAAATGGAGGAAGTGGACGAAGTGGAGGAAGTGGACGAAGTGGAGGAACTGGAGGGAGTTGACGAAGTGGACGAAGTTGACGAAGTAGATGAAGTGGACTGAGTTCAGGAAGTGGACGAAGTGTACGAAGTAGAGGAGGTGGAGGAAGTGGAGGAAGTTGACGAAGTGGAAGAAGTTGACCAAGTGGACGCAGTGGAGGAAGTTGACGAAGTGGAGGAAGTTGATGAAGTGGAGGAACTGGAGGAACTGGAGGAAGTGGAGGAAGTGGAGGCAGTGGAGGAAGTGGAGGAAGTGGAGGAAGTGGAGGAAGTGAAGGAAGTGGAGGAAGTGGACATAGTGGACGAAGTTGACGAAGTGGACGAAGTTGACGAAGTTGACGAAGTGGATGAAATTGACGAAGTGTAGGAAATGGAGGAAGTGCAGGAAGTGCAGGAAGTGTAGGAAGTGAGGGAAGTGGACGACGTTGACGAATTGGACGAAGTTGACGAAGTGGTGCAAGTGGAGGAAGTGGACGAAAAGGAGGAAGTGGACAAAGTAGAGGAAATGAAGGAAGTGAAGGAAGTGGACGACGTGGAGGAAGTGGAGGAAGTGGAGGAAGTTGACGAAGTGGAGGAAGTTGACGAAGGGGACGAAGTTTAGGAAGTGGAGGAAGTGGACGAAATGGACGAAATGGACGAAGTGGACGAAGTAGAGGAAGTTGACGAAATGGAAGAAGTTGACGAAATGGACGAAGTGAACGAAGTGGAAGAAGTGGACGAAGTTGACGAAGTGGAGGAAGTGGAGGAAGTGGAGGAAGTGCATCAAGTGGAGGAAGTGGACGAAGTGGACGACGTTGACGTAGTTGACGAAATGGACGAAGTTGACGAAGTGGACGAAGTTGAGGAAGTGGAGGAAGTGCACGAAGTTGAGGAAGTGGACGAAGTGGAGGAAGTTGACTAACTGGAGGAAGTTGACGAAGTGGACGAAGTTAACGAAGTTGAGGAAGTGGACGAAGTGGATGAAATGGACGAAGTGGACGAAGTTGACGAAGTGGAAGAAGTTGACGAAGTGGACGAAGTGGACGAAGTGGACGAAGTGGACGAAGTTGACGAAGTGGAGGAAGTGGAGGAAGTGGAGGAAGTGGAGGAAGTGCATGAAGTGGAGGAAGTGGACGACGTTGACGAAGTTGACGAAGTGGAAGAAGTTGACGAAGTGGAGGAAGTGGAGGAAGTTGACGAAGTTAACGAAGTGGACGAAGTGGACGAAGTTGACGAGGTTAACGAAGTGGAGGAAGTGGTGGAACTGGAGGAAGTGGAGGAAATGGAGGAAGTGGACGACGTTGACGAAGTGGATGAAGTTGACGAAGTGGACGAAGCGGACAAAGTGGAGCAAGTGGAGGAAGTGAAGGTAGTGGAGAAAGTGCAGGAAGTGGAGGAAGTGGAGAAAGTTGACGAAGTTCACAAAGTGGATGAAGTGGACGAAGTTTACGAAGTGCCGAACTGGAGGAAGTGGGCGAAGTGGACCAAGTTGAAGAAGTGGAAGAAGAGGACGAAGTGGAAGAAGAGGACGAAGTGGAAGTAGTGTACGAAGTGGACGAAGTGGAGGACATGGATGAAGTTGACGAAGTGGACGAAGTGGACGCAGTGGACGAAGTGGACGCAGTGGACGAAGTGGAGGAAGTGGAAGAAGTGGAGGAAGTCGTGGAAGTGAAGTAAGTGGAGGAAGTGGTCGAATTGGACGAAGTGGAGGAAGTGGAGGAAGTGGAGGAAGTCGTGGAAGTGGAGGACGTGGATGAAGTGGAAGAAGTGGAGGAAGTGGACGAAGTTGAGGAAGTGGACGAAGTGGAGGAAGTAGAGGAAGTGGAGGAAGTTGACGAAGTGGACAAAGTTGACGAAGTGGACGAAGTTCAGGAAGTGGAGGGAATGGACGAAGTGAAGGAAGCGGAGGTAGTGGAGGAGGTGGAGGAAGTAGAGGAAGTTGTTGAAGTGGAAGAAGTTGTCGAAGTGGACGAAGTGGAAGAAGTGGAACAAGTGAACGAAGTGGAGGAAGTTGACGAAGTGGAGGAAGTGGACGAAGTGGAGGAAGTGGACAAAGTGGAGGAAGTAGAGGAAGTAGAGGAAGTGGAGGAAGTGGAGGAAGTGGAGGAAGTGAAGAAGGTGGAGGAAGTGGAGGAAGTGGACGAAGTTGACGAAGTTGAAGAAGTTGACGAAGTTGACGAAGTGGACGAAGTCAACGAAGTGGACGAAGTGGAGGAAGTTGACAAGTGGAGAAAGTGGAGGAAGTGGAGGAAGTTGACGAACTGGACGAAGTTGACGCAGTGGACGAAGTGGACTGAGTTCAGGAGGTGGAGGAAGTGGAGGAAGTGAACGAAGTGGGAGAAGTGGAGGAAGTCGACGAAGTGGACGAAGTGCAGGAAGTGGAGGAAGTTGAGGAAGTGGAGGAAGTTGAGGAAGTGGTGGAAGTTGAGGAAGTGGAGGAAGTTGAGGAATTGACGAAGTGGAGGAAATTGACGAAGTGGACGAAGTTGAGGAAGTTGACGAAGTGGAGGTTGTTCAGGAAGTGGAGGAAGTTGAGGAAGTTGAGGAAGTAGAGGAAGTGGAGGAAGTGGAGGAAGTGGACGAAGTGGAGGAAGTGGACGAAGTGGAGGAACTGGAGGAAGTTGACGAAGTGGACGAAGTTGACGAAGTATATGAGGTGGACTGAGTTCAGGAAGTGGACGAAGTGGACGAAGTGTACGAAGTAAAGGAGGTGGAGGAAGTGGAGGAAGTGGAGGAAGTTGACGAAGTGAAGAATTTGACCAAGTGGACGAAGTGGAGGAAGTTGACGAAGTGGAGGAAGTTGACGAAGTGGAGGAAGTGGAGGAACTGGAGGAAGTGGAGGAAGTACAGCAAGTGGAGGAAGTGGTGGAAGTAGAGGAAGTGGAGGAAGTGGAGGAAGTGAAGGAAGTGGAGGAAGTGGACATAGTGGACGAAGTTGACGAAGTGGATGAAGTTGACGAAGTGTAGGAAATGGAGGAAGTGCAGGAAGTGCAAGAAGTGGAGGAAATGGGGGAAGTGGACAACGTTGACGAAGTGGACAAAGTTGACGAAGTGGTGCAAGTGGAGGAAGTGGACGAAATGGAGGAAGTGGAGGAAGTGGAGAAAGTAGAGGAAATGAAGGAAGTGAAGGAAGTGGACGACGTGGAGGAAGTGGAGGAAGTGGACGAAGTGGAGGAAGTGGAGGAAGTTGACAAAGTGGATGAAGTTGACGAAGTGGAAGAAGTTTAGGATGTGGAGGAAGTGGACGAAATGGACGAAATGGACGAAGTGGACGAAGTGGAGGAAGTTGATGAAGTGGAAGAAGTTGACGAAGTGGACGAAGTGGAAGAAGTGGACGAAGTTGACGAAGTGGAGGAAGTGGAGGAAGTGGAGGAAGTTGAGGAAGTGGAGGAAGTGGATCAAGTGGAGGAAGTGGACGACGTTGACGAAGTTGACGAAATGGACGAAGTTGACAAAGTGGACGAAGTTGAGGAAGTGGAGGAAGTGCACGAAGTGGAGGAAGTGGAGGAAGTTGACGAACTCGAGGAAGTTGACGAAGTGGACGAAGTTCAGGAAGTGGACGAAGTGGACGAAGTGGATGAAATGGACGAAGTTGACGAAGTGGAAGAAGTTGACGAAGTGGACGAAGTGGACGAAGTGGACGAAGTGGACGAAGTGGACGAAGTCGACGAAGTGGACGAGAATGACGAAGTGTAGGAAGTGGAGGAAGTGGAGGAAGTGGAGGAAGTGGAGGAAGTGGAGGAAGTGAAGGAAGTGGATGAAGTGGAGGAAGTGGACGAAGTGGACGACGTTGACGAAGTTGACGAAGTGGAGGAAGTGGACGAAGTGGACGAAGTGGACGAAGTGGACGAAGTGGACGAAGTGGAGGAAGTGGAAGAAGTTGACGAAGTTAACGAAGTTAACGAAGTGGACGAAGTTGACGAGGTTGACGAAGTGGAGGAAGTGGTGGAACTTGAGGAAGTGGAGGAAATGGAGGAAGTGGACGACGTTGACGAAGTGAATGAAATTGACGAAGTGGACGAAGCGGACAAAGTGGAGCAAGTGGAGAAAGTGGAGGAAATAGAGGAAGTGGAGGAAGTGGAGAAAGTTGACGAAGCGGACGAAGTTCACGAAGTGGACGAAGTGGATGAAGTGGACGTAGTTTACGAAGTGGCGAACTGGAGGAAGTGGGCGAAGTGGACCAAGTTGAAGAAGTGGAAGAAGAGGACGAAGTGGAAGTAGTGGGCGAAGTGTACGAAGTGGACGAAGTGGAGGACAAGGATGAAGTTGACGAAGTGGACGAAGTGGACGCAGTGGACGCAGTGGAGGAAGTGGAAGAAGTGGAGGAAGTCGAGGAAGTGAATGAAGTGGAGGAAGTGGACGAATTGGACGAAGTGGAGGAAGTGGAGGAAGTGGAGGACGTCGATGAAGTGGATGAAGTGGAGGAAGTGGAGGAAGTGGACGAAGTTGAGGAAGTGGACGATGTGGAGGAAATGGAGGAAGTGGAGGAAGTGGAGGAAGTTGACGAAGTGGACGAAGTTCAGGAAGTGGAGGGAATGGACGAAGTGGAGGAAGCAGAGGAAGTGGAGGAGGTGGAGGAAGTAGAGGAAGTTGTTGAAGTGGAAGAAGTTGACGAAGTGGACGAAGTGGACGAAGTGGAAGAAGTGGACGTAGTGGAAGAAGTGGAACAAGTTAACGAAGTGGAGGAAGTTGACGAAGTGGAGGAAGTGGACGAAGTGGAGGAAGTGGACAAAGTGGAGGAAGTAGAGGAAGTAGAGGAAGTGGAGGAAGTGGAGGAAGTGGAGGAAGTGAAGAAGGTGGAGGAAGTGGACGAAGTTGACGAAGTTGAAGAAGTTGATGAAGTTGACGAAGTGGACGAAGTGAACAAAGTGGACGAAGTGGAGGATGTTGACAAGTGGAGAAAGTGGAGGAAGTTGACGAACTGGACGAAGTTGACGCAGTAGACGAAGTGGAGGAAGTGGAGAAGTGAACGAAGTGGGAGAAGTGGACGAAGTGGACGAAGTGGAGGAAGATGAGGAAGTGGGCGAAGTTGAGGAAGTGGAGGAAGTTGAGGAAGTGGAGGAGGTGGACGAATTTGAGGAATTGACGAAGTGAACGAAATTGACGAAGTGCACGAAGTTCAGGAAATGGAGGAAGTTGACGAAGTGGACGAAATGGACGAAGTGGACAAGTGGAGTAAGTGGAGGAAGTGGAGGAGGTGAGGAAGTGGAGGAAGTTGACGAAGTGGAAGAAGATGACCAAGTGGACGAAGGTGACGAAGTGGAGGCAGTTGACGAAGTGGAGGAAGTGGAGGAAGTGGACAAAGTGGACGAAGTGGAGGAAGTGGAGGAAGTGAAGGAAGTAGAGGAAGTGCAGGAAGTGAAGGAAGTAGAGGAAGTGGAGGAAGTGGAGGAAGTGAAGGAAGTGGACGAAGTGGACGAAGTTGAGGAAGTTGACGAAGTGGAGGATGTTGAGGAAGTGGAGGAAGTGGAGGAAGTGGAGGAAGTGGAGGAAGTAGAGGAAGTGGAGGAAGTGGAGGAAGTGGAGGAAGAGGAGGAAGTGAAGGAAGTGGAGGAAGTGGAGGAAGTTGACGAAGTGGACGAAGTTGACGAAGTGCACGAAGTGGACGAAGTGGACGAAGGTGATGAAGTCGAGGAAGTGGACGAAGTTGAGGAAGTGGAGGTAATTGACGAAGTGGACGAAGTTGACGAAGGGGAATAAGTGGACGAAATAGACGAAATAGACAAAGTGGACGAAGTGGACTAAGTGGAGGAAGTGGATGAAGTGGAGGAAGTTGATGAAGTGGAAGAAGTTGACGAAGTGGACGAAATGGACGAAGTGGAGGAAGTGGAGGAAGTTGAGGAAGTGAAGGAAGTAGAGGAAGTGGAGGAAGTGGAGGAAGTGAAGGGAGTGGATGAAGTGGAGGAAGTTGACGAAGTGCAAGAAGTTGACGAAGTGGACGACGTTGACGAAGTGGAGGAAGTTGACAAAGTGGACGAAGTTCAGGAAGTGGAGGAAGTGGACGAAGTGGAGGAAGTGGACGAAGTGGAGGAAGTAGAGGAAGCGGAGGAAGTGGAGGAAGTTGAGGAAGTGCAGGAAGTGGATGAAGTGGAGGAAGTTGAGGAAGTGCAGGAAGTGGATGAAGTGGACGAAGTGGACGAAGTTGACGAAGTGGAGGAAGTTGACGAAGAGGACGAAGTTCAGGAAGTGGAGGAAGTGGAGGAAGTGGAGGAAGTGAAGGAAGTGGAGGAAGTGGAGGAAGTGGACGAAGTGGTTGAAGTTGACGAAGTTGAGGAAGTGGACGAAGTGGAGGAAGTGGAGGAAGTGGAGGAAGTGGAGGAAGTTGATGAAGTGGAAGAAGTTGACGAAGGGGGCGAAGGGGACGAAGTGGACTAAGTGGAGGATGTGGAGGAAGTGGAGGAAGTTGATGAAGTGGAGGAAGTGGACGAAGTTCAAGCAGTGGAGGAAGTGGAGGAAGTGGACGATTTGGACGAAATGGACGATGTGGACGAAGTGGAGGAAGTGGAGGAAGTGGAGGAAGTGGAGGAAATGGAGGAAGTTGACGAAGTGGAAGAAGTTGACGAAGTGGACGAAGTGGAGGAAGTTGACGAAGTGGAGGAAGTTGACGAAGTGGAGGAAGTGGAGGAAGTGAAGGAAGTGGAGGAAGTGGTTTAAGTTGACGATGTGGAAGAAGTTGACGAAGTGGAGGAACTGGACGAAGTGGACGAAGTGGAAGAAGTTGACGAAGTGGACGAAGTGGACGAAGTGGAGGAAGTTGACGAAGTGGACGAAGTGGACTATGTGGAGGAAGTAGAGGAAGTGGAGGAAGTGGAGGAAGTGAAGGAAGTGGAGGAAGTGGAGGAAGTGAAGGAAGTGGAGGAAGTGGAGGAAGTTGACGAGTGGAAGAAGTTGATGAAGTGGAGGAAGTGGAGGAAGTGGAGGAAGTGAAGGAAGTGGAGGAAGTGGACGAAGTTGACGAGTGGAAGAAGTTGATGAAGTGGACGAAGTTGAGGAAGTGGAGGAAGTGCACGAAGTGGAGGAAGTGGACGAAGTTGACGAAGTTTAAAAAGTGGATGAAGTGGACGAAGTTCAGGCAGTGGAGGAAGTTGACGAAGTGGACGATGTGGACGAAATGGACGATGTGGAGGAAGAGGAGGAAGTGAAGGAAGTTGACGAAGTGGAAGAAGTTGACGAAGTGGAGGAAGTGGAGGAAGTTGACGAAGTGGAGGAAGTTGACGAAGTGGAGGAAGTGGAGGAAGTGGAGGAAGTGAAGGAAGTGGAGGAAGTGGAGGAAGTTGACGAAGTGGAAGAAGTAGACGAAGTGGAGGAAGTGGACGAAAGTGAGGAAGTGGAGGAAGTGGAGGAAGTGGACGACGTGAACGAAGTTGACGAAGTGGTGGAAGTGGAGGAAGTGGAGGAAGTGGACGAAAGGGAGGAAGTGGATGAAGTTGACGAGGTTCACGAAGTGGAGGAAGTGGAGGAAGTGAAGGAAATGGAGGAAGTGGACGAAATGGACAAAGTGGAGGAAGTGGAGGAAGTGGAGGAAGTGGAGGAAGTAAAGGAAGTGGAGGAAGTGGAGGAATTGTGGAGGAAGTGGACGAAGTGGATGAAGTGGACGAAGTGGAGGAAGTGGACGAAGTTTACGAAGTGGAGAAGTGGAAGAAGTGGACGAAGTGGACCAAGTTTAAGAAGTGGAGGAAGTGGACGAAGTGGAGGATGTGGACGAAGTGGACGAAGTTCAGGAAGTGGACGAAGTGAAGGAAGTAGAGAAAGTGGAGGAAGTGGAGGAAGTGCAGGAAGTTGACGAAGTGGACGAAGTTGAAGAAGTGGACGAAGTTCAGAAAGTGGAGGAAATGGACGGAGTGGACGAAACGGACGAAGTGGACGAAGTGGACGAAGTGGAGGAAGTGGAGGAGGTGGAGGAAGTGGAGGAAGTTGTTGAAGTGAAAGAAGTTGACGAAGTGGAAGAAGTGGAGGAAGTTAACGAAGTGGAGGAAGTTGACGAAGTAGAGGAAGTGGACGAAGTGGAGGAAGTGGAGGAAGTGGAGGAAGTGGAGGAAGTGGAGGAAGTGGACGACGTGGAGGAAGTGGAGGAAGTGGAGGAAGTTGACGAAGTGGACGAAGTGGAGGAAGTCGAGGAAGTGGAAGAAGTGGAGGAAGTTGACGAAGTTGACGAAGTGGACAAAGTGGACGAAGTTGGCGAAATGGACGAAGTGCAGGAAGTTGAAGAAGTTTACGAAGTTGAGAACAGGAGCAAGTGGACGAAGTGGACGAAGTTGACTAAGTTGACCAAGTTGAAGAAGTGGAAGAAGTGGACGAAGTGGAAGAAGTGGGCGCAATGGACAAAGTGTACGAAGTGGACGAAGTGGAGGAAATGGATGAAGTTGACGAAGTCGACGAAGTGGATTTAGTGGACGAAGTGGAGGAAGTGGACGAAGTTTATTAAGTGGAGAAGTGGAGGAGGTGGACGAAGTGGACTGATGAGTCGATATTTTCTTCACTTCACTTAGTTTATTGTACCGGATTTAATGAAGGAATTGTGCTTAAATGTCCAGTATTCTCCCATTTTTCTTAATTGTGCTTAATTTGATCAGAAATTCTTATTTTAATTAATTTGAATTATTTGAGCTAATTATTTGCATTATTAATTGTAGGAAATTGTTGGATAATATTTGGGACATTTGGAGGTGAAAAGAAAATGCCACATCAAATATATTTTAAAATAAAATGAAAGAGAGGTGTGGGTTTCAATTTTTGATGCACATGGGAGTGGTGTATGCATTGGAGAAAGGGTGTGACACGCAGCAAGTCTGGAATCCAGCAACAGCACAGGTGTGTGCTTGCGGAGAATGGGAAGCATAGGGGTGTCCAAAGCAGAGGCAGCACATGGGTGAATGGAGGAGCAGCTTCCCACATGGAGGAGGGTTTTTAAAAACCCGTGATGCTGGAAAGAAAAGGTGTGCCGGTCCTGGAGCTGTTCCAGCCGCAACCTTGAGAGAGGAAGGGTTGTTCTCGTTTCTTTTTGGGTTCCTGCAGCTCTCGGTTATTGTGATTGGAAAAAGGCTAGTTGGTGATGCACACTGATTTCATTTCCAGCAACTATGAAGCACACAGACCTTTTCATTTTCTGTTGGAGAAGCATATCTTTTCTTTTCCTTTGAGTATGAAGCTGGATTCCAGAGAGCACATGTTGTTTTGCTGAGGAGAAGCGTGATGAATTTTGGAGCAGCTGCAAGGTGGATAGGAAATGGAGAGTGCACGCGTCCAACTTAGAGCAGCCGCCACCTTAGAAAATTTGGGATTCATTTTTTTTGCTTAAAGAAGAGAAAGCGCGGACATTAAATTATTTTCTTGGAGAAGGGAGAAGTACAACACACGGTTGTAGATTTACCTTTTTAATTAGCTTTGGATTATTGCACTTTAGATTTATCTTTTTAATTAGCTTTAGATTATTGCACTTTAATTAATTCACATGATAGAATTAAAAAGTTTTGTTTCATACTGCACGGTGCCTTCATGGCTAAAGCAAAATTGCACTTTTGATTTATCACCGTTTGATAGTTTTTTTTTTATTCACCAACTTATGTTTTCGTTCCAATTTCCTTTACGTATATGCATGTTTAATTAAATGCTCCTAAGTTTTTTTTTTGTGACTTATTTTTTATTTTTTTTATTTTTATTTTCTTTTTCTTTTTCTTTATTTAAATTTTAATATTCACTTTAATGTTTTCAATTATGTTCAATTGTGTTTAATTTCCATTTTAATTTAGTTCATTTATTATCGCAAAAACTCTTAAACAACCCCCCACTACGTGTTTGATCTGAGACTGAACCAAAATTGGTCCTTGAGAGACGACCTAGGAGTCACTTCCTAGTCTATACTGCATTCTTTTATGCACAACTTTTGTTGGGAGGTGCGACCCTCTCATCATGGACCAAGTTGAAGAAGTGGAAGAAGTGGAAGTAGTGGACGAAGTGGACGAAGTGGAGGACATGGATGAAGTTGACGAAGTAGACGAAGTGGACGTAGTGGACGAAGTGGAAGAAGTGGAGGAAGTCGAGGAAGTGAAGGAAGTGGAGGAAGTGGACGAATTGGACGAAGTGGAGGAAGTGGAGGAAGTGGATGAAGTAGAGGGAGTGGAGGAAGTTCAGGAAGTTGACGTAGTGGACGAACTAGACGAAGCTCAGGATATGGAGGAAGTTGACGAAGTGGACGAAATAGACGAAGTGGACAGGTGGAGTAAGTGGAGGAAGTGAAGGAGATGGACGAAGTGCAGGAAGTTGACGAAGTGGAAGAAGTTGACGAAGTGGACAAAGTGGATGAAGTGGACGAAGTTGACGGAGTGGACGAAGTTGACGAAGTGGAGGAAGTTCCCGAAGTGGAGGAAGTGGAGGAAGTGGAGGAAGTAGAGGAAGTGGAGGAAGTGGAGGAAGTGATGGAAGTGGAGGAAGTGGAGGAACTTGACGAAGTGGAAGAAGTTGACGAAGTGGACGAAGTTGACGAAGTGGACGAAGTTGACGAAATGGAGGAAGTTGACGAAGTTGACGAAGTGGAGGAAGTTGACGAAGTGGAGTAAGTGGAGGAAGTGGAGGAAGTGGAGGAAGTGGAGGAAGTGGAGGAAGTAGAGGAAGTGGAGGAAGTGGAGAAAGTGAAGGTAGTGGAGGAAGTGGAGGAAGTTGACGAAGTGGAAGAAGTTGACGAAGTGCACGAAGTTGACGAAGTTGGGGAAGTGGTAGAAGTGGAGGAAGTTGACGAAGTGGACGAAGTAGACTGAGTTCAGGAAGTGGACGAAGTTGAGTAACTGGAAAAAGTTCACGAAGTGGACGAAGTGGACGAAGTGGACGAAGTGGAAGAAGTGGAGGAAGTTGACAAAGTGGAGGAAGTTGGCGAAGTGGAGGAACTGAGGAAGTGGAGGAAGTGGAGGAAGTCGAGGATGTGGAGGAAGCGGAGGAAGTGGAGGAAGTGGACGACGTGGACGAAGTTGACGAATTGGATGACGTTGATGACGTTGATGAAGTAGAGGAAGTGGAGGAAGTGGAGTAAGTGGAGGAAGTGGAGGACGTGGACGAAGTGGAGGAAGTGGACGAAGTGGAAGAAGTTGACGAAGTGGACGATGTGGACGAACTGGACGAACTGGACGACCTGGACGAAGTGGACAAAGTCGACGAAGTGGAGGAAGTGGACGAAGTGGAGGAAGTGGACGAATTTCACGAAGTGGAAGAAGTTGACGAAGTGGACGAAGTGGAAGAAGTTGACGAAGTAGAGGAAGTGGAGGATGTGGACGAAGTGTAGGAAGTGGAGGAAGTGGATGTAGTGGAGGAAATGGACGAAGTTCACGAAGTGGAAGAAGTGGACGAAGTTCACGAAGTGGAAGAAGTGGACGAAGTGGGTGAAGTGGACGAAGTGGGCGAAGTTGACGAATTGGAGGAAGTGGAAGAAGTGGAGTAAGTGGACGAAGTGGAGGAGGTGGACGAAGTGGAAGAAGTTGATGAAGTGGAGGAAGTGGAAGAAGTGGAGTAAGTGGAGGAAGTGGAGGAGGTGGACGAAGTGGATGAAGTTGAGTAAGTGGACGAAGTGGAAGAAGTTGACGAAGTGCACGAAGTGGACGAATTGGACGGACTGGACGACCTGGACGAAGTGGACAAAGTCGATGAAGTGGAGGAAGTGGACGAAGTCGAGGAAGTGGATGAATTTGACGAAGTGGAAGAAGTTGACGAAGTTGACGAAGTGGAGGAAGTTGACGAAGTGGACGAAGTGGAAGAAGTTGACGAAGTGGAGGAAGTGGAGGATGTGGACGAAGTTTAGGAAGTGGAGGAAGTGGAGGAAGTGGAGGAAATGGACGAAGTTCACGAAGTGGAAGAAGTGGGTGAAGTGGACGAAGTGGGCGTAGTTGACGAAGTGGAGGAAGTGGAGGAAGTGGAAGAAGTGGAGTAAGTGGAGGAAGTGGAGGAGGTGGACGAAGTGGACGAAGTGGAAGAAGTTAATGCAGTGGAGGAAGTGGAAGAAGTGAAGTAAGTGGAGGAAGTGGAGGAGGTGGACGAAGTTGAGGAAGTGGGTGAAGTAGAAGAAGTTGACGAAGTGGACGAAGTGGACGAATTGGACGGACTGGACGACCTGGACGAAGTGGACAAAGTCGATGAAGTGGAGGAAGTGGACGAAGTCGAGGAAGTGGATGTATTTGACGAAGTGGAAGAAGTTGACGAAGTTGACGAAGTGGAAGAAGTTGACGAAGTGGAGGAAGTGGAGGAAGTGGAGGAAGTGTAGGAAGTGGAGGAAGTGGAGGAAGTGGACGAAGTGGACGAAGTGGAGGAAGTGGAGGAAGTGGAGAAATTGGAGGAAGTGGACGATCTGGACGAAGTAGAGGCAGTGGAGGAAGTGGAGGAAGTGGAGGAAGTGGACGATGTGGAGGAAGTAGAGGAAGTGGAGAAAGTTGACGAAGTGGACGAAATTGACGAAGTTGACGAAGTTGACGAAGTGGACGAAGTGGACGAAGTTTACGAAGTGGAGAAGTATAGGAAGTGGACGAAGTTGACTAAGTAGACCAAGTTGAAGAAGTGGAAGAAGTGGACGAAGAGCACGAAGTGTACGAAGTTGACGAAGCGTACGAAGTGTACGAAGTTGACGAATTGGAGGAATTGGATGAAATTGACAAGTGGACGAAGTGGACGAAGTGGAAGAAGTGGAAGAAGTGCAGGAAGTCGCGGTAGTGAAGGAAGTGGAGGAAGTGGACAAATTGGACGAAGTGGAGGAAGTGGAGGAATTGGACGAAGTGGACGAAGTGGAACGGGTGGACGAAGTACACGAAGTCGAAGAAATGGACGAAGTGGATGAAGTGTACGAAATGGACGAAGTGGACGAAGTGTACGAAATCTACGACGAAGTGGAGGAACTTGACGAAGTTGAACAAGTTGACGAAGTGTAGGAAGTGGAGGAAGTGGACGAAGTGGAGGAAGTGGATAAAGTGGAGGAAGTTGACGAAGTGGACCAAGTTGATGAAGTGGAGGAAGTGGATGAAGTGGAGGAAGTGGAGGAAGTGGACGAAGTGGAGGAAGTTGACGAAGTGGAGGAAGTTGACGAAGTGGACGAAGTGGTTGAAGTGTACGAAGTGGACGACGTTCACGAAGTGGACGAAGTGGAGGAAGTGGACGAAGTTGACGAAATGGACGAAATGGGCGAAGTTGACGAAGTGGAGGAAGTGGAGGAAGTGGAGGAAGTGGAAGAAGTGGAGTAAGTGGAGGAAGTGGAGGAGGTGGACGAAGTGGACGAAGTTGAGGAAGTGGACGAAGTGGAAGAAGTTGAGGAAGTGGACGAAGTGGACGAATTGGACGGACTGGACGACCTGGACGAACTGGACAAAGTCGATGAAGTGGAGGAAGTGGACGAAGTCGAGGAAGTGGATGAATTTGACGAAGTTGACGAAGTGGAAGAAGTTGACGAAGTGGACGAAGTGGAGGAAGTGGAGGAAGTGGAGGAAGTGGAGGAAGTAGAGGAAGTGGAGGAAGTGGAGGAAGTGATGGAAGTGGAGGAAGTGGAGGAAGTGGAAGAAGTGGAGGAAGTGGAAGTGGAGGAAGTTGGAAGAAGTGGAGCAAGTGGACGACGTGGAGGAAGTTGACGAAGTGGACGAAGTTGACGAAGTTGTCGAAGTGGACGAAGTGGACGAAGTAGACGAAGTGGGCGAAGTTTACGAAGTGGAGAAGTAGAGGAAGTGGACGAAGTTGACTAAGTGGACCAAGTTGAAGAATTGGAAGAAGTGGACGAAGACGAAGTGGACGAAGCGTACAAAGTGTACGAAGTGGACGAAGTGGAGGAAATGGATGAAATTGACAAGTGGACGAAGTGGACAAAGTGGAAGAAGTGGAAGAAGTGGAGGAAGTCGACGAAGTGAAGGAAGTGGAGGAAGTGGACAAATTAGACGAAGTGGAGGAAGTGGAGGAAGTGGAGGAATTGGACGAAGTGGACCAAGTGGAGGAAGTGGACGAAGTAGAAGAGGTGGACGAAGTAGACGAAGTCGAAGAAGTGGACGAAGTGGACGAAGTGTACGAAGTGGACGAAGTGGACGAAGTGTACGAAATCTACGACGAAGTGGAGGAACTTGACGAAGTTGAACAAGTTGACGAAGTGTAGGAAGTGGAGGAAGTGAACGAAGTGGAGGAAGTGGATGAAGTGGAGAAAGTGGACGAAGTGGACGAAGTGGAGGAAATTGAGGAAGTGGACGAAGTTGACGAAGTGGACCAAGTTGATGAAGTGGAGGAAGGGGAGGAAGTGGAGGAAGTGGAGGAAGTGGAGGAAGTTGACGAAGTGGACGAAGTGGAGGAAGTGGACGAAGTTGACGAAATTGACGAAGTGGAGAAATGGAGGAAGTGGACGAAGTTGACTAAGTGGAGCAAGTTGAAGAAGTGGAAGAAGTGGACGAAGTGGAAGAAGTGTACAAAGTGGACGAAGTGGAGGAAGTGGAGGAAGTGAAGGAAGTAGAGGAAGTGGAGGAAGTGGAGGAAGTGAAGGGAGTGGATGAAGTGGAGGAAGTTGACGAAGTGCAAGAAGTTGACGAAGTGGACGACGTTGACGAAGTGGAGGAAGTTGACAAAGTGGACGAAGTTCAGGAAGTGGAGGAAGTGGAGGAAGTGGACGAAGTGGAGGAAGTAGAGGAAGCGGAGGAAGTGGAGGAAGTTGAGGAAGGGCAGGAAGTGAAGGAAGTGGATGAAGTGGAGGAAGTTGACGAAGTGCAAGAAGTTGACGAAGTGGACGAAGTGGACGAAGTTGACGAAGTGGAGGAAGTTGACGAAGAGGACGAAGTTCAGGAAGTGGAGGAAGTGGAGGAAGTGGAGGAAGTGGAGGAAGTGAAGGAAGTGGAGGAAGTGGAGGAAGTGGACGAAGTTGACGAAGTGGTTGAAGTTGACGAAGTTGAGGAAGTGGACGTAGTGGAGGAAGTGGAGGAAGTGGAGGAAGTTGATGAAGTGGAAGAAGTTGACGAAGGGGACAAAGTGGAGGAAGTGGACTAAGTGGAGGAAGTGGAGGAAGTGGAGGAAGTTGATGAAGTGGACGAAGTGGACGAAGTTCAAGCAGTGGAGGAAGTGGAGGAAGTGGACGATTTGGACGAAATGGACGGTGTGGACTAAGTGGAGGAAGTGGAGGAAGTGGAGGAAGTGGAGGAAGTGGAGGAAGTGGACTAAGTGGAGGAAGTAGAGGAAGTGGACGAAGTGGAGGAAGTTGACGAAGTGGAGGAAGTTGACGAATTGGAGGAAGTGGAGGAAGTGAAGGAAGTGGAGGAAGTGGTTTAAGTTGACGATGTGGAAGAAGTTGACGAAGTGGAGGAAGTGGACGAAGTGGAAGAAGTTGACGAAGTGGACGAAGTGGAGGAAGTTGACGAAGTGGAGGAAGTGGACTAAGTGGAGGAAGTAGAGGAAGTGGAGGAAGTGGAGGAAGTGGAGGAAGTGGAGGAAGTGAAGGAAGTTGAGGAAGTGGAGGAAGTTGACGAGTGGAAGAAGTTGATGAAGTGGACGAAGTTGAGGAAGTGGAGGAAGTGCACGAAGTGGAGGAAGTGGACGAAGTTGACGAGGTTTAAAAAGTGGATGAAATGGACGAGGTTCAGGCAGTGGAGGAAGTTGACGAAGTGGACGATGTGGACGAAATGGACGATGTGGAGGAAGAGGAGGAAGTGAAGGAAGTTGACGAAGTGGAAGAAGTTGACGAAGTGGACGAAGTGGAGGAAGTTGACGAAGTGGAGGAAGTTGACGAAGTGGAGGAAGTGGAGGAAGTGGAGGAAGTGAAGGAAGTGGAGGAAGTGGAGGAAGTTGACGAAGTGGAAGAAGTAGACGAAGTGGAGGAAGTGGACAAAGTGGAGGAAGTGGAGGAAGTGGAGGAAGTGGAGGAAGTGGACGACGTGAACGAAGTTGACGAGGTGGTGGAAGTGGAGGAAGTGGACGAAAGGGAGGAAGTGGATGAAGTTGACGAGGTTCACGAAGTGGAGGAAGTGGAGGAAGTGGAGGAAGTGAAGGAAATGGAGGAAGTGGACGACGTTGACGAAGTGGATGAAGTTGACGAAGTGGACGAAATGGACAAAGTGGAGGAAGTGGAGGAAGTGGAGGAAGTGGAGGAAGTAAAGGAAGTGGAGGAAGTGGAGGAATTGTGGAGGAAGTGGACGAAGTGGATGAAGTGGACGAAGTGGAGGAAGTGGACGAAGTTTACGAAGTGGAGAAGTGGAAGAAGTGGACGAAGTTCAGAAAGTGGAGGAAATGGACGGAGTGGACGAAACGGACGAAGTGGACGAAGTGGAGGAAGTGGAGGAAGTGGAGGAGGTGGAGGAAGTGGAGGAAGTTGTTGAAGTGGAAGAAGTTGACGAAGTGGAAGAAGTGGGGGAAGTTAACGAAGTGGAGGAAGTTGACGAAGTAGAGGAAGTGGACGAAGTGGAGGAAGTGGAGGAAGTAGAGGAAGTGGAGGAAGTGGAGGAAGTGGAGGAAGTGGAGGAAATGGAGGAAGTGGACGACGTTGACGAAGTGGATGAAGTTGACGAAGTGGACGGTGTGGACAAAGTGGAGGAAGTGGAGGAAGTGGAGGAAGTGGAGAAAGTTGACGAAGTGGACGAAGTTGACGAAGTGGAGAAGTGGAGGAATTTTGGAGGAAGTGGACCAAGTTGAAGAAGTGGAAGAAGTGGAGGATGTGGAGGAAGTGGAGGAAGTGGAGGAAGTGGATGAAGTGGAGGAAGTGGACGAAGTGGAGGAAGTGGACGAAGTTGAGGAAGTGGACGAAGTGAAGGAAGTGGAGAAAGTGGAGGAAGTTGAGGTAGTGCAGGAAGTTGACGAAGTGGACGAAGTTGAAGAAGTGGACGAAGTTCAAAAAGTGGAGGAAGTGGACGAAGTGGACGAAGTGGACGAAGTGGAGGAAGTTGTTGAAGTGGAAGAAGTTGACAAAGTGGACGAAGTGGAAGAAGTGGAGGAAGTTAACGAACTGGAGAAAGTTGACAAAGTAGAGGAAGTGGAGGTAGTGGAGGAAGTGGAGGAAGTAGAGGAAGTGGAGGAAGTGGAGGAAATGGAGGAAGTGGATGACGTTGACGAAGTGGATGAAGTTGACGAAGTGGACGGTGTGGACAAGGTGGAGCAAGTGGAGGAAGTGGAGGAAGTGGAGGAAGTGGAGAAAGTTGACGAAGTGGAAGAAGTTGACGAAGTGGACGAAGTGGAGGAAGTTGACGAAGTGGAGGAAGTTGACGAAGTGGAGGAAGTGGAGGAAGTGGACGAAGTGGAGGAAGTGGAGGAAGTGGACGAAGTGGACGACGTGAACGAAGTTGACGAAGTGGTGGAAGTGGAGGAAGTGGAGGAAGTGGACGAAAGGGAGGAAGTGGATGAAGTTGACGAGGTTCACGAAGTGGAGGAAGTGGAGGAAGTGAAGGAAATGGAGGAAGTGGACGACGTTGACGAAGTGGATGAAGTTGACGAAGTGGACGAAATGGACAAAGTGGAGGAAGTGGAGGAAGTGGAGGAAGTGGAGGAAGTAAAGGAAGTGGAGGAAGTGGAGGACTTGTGGAGGAAGTGGACGAAGTGGATGAAGTGGATGAAGTTTACGAAGTGGAGAAGTGGAAGAAGTGGACGAAGTTCAGAAAGTGGAGGAAATGGACGGAGTGGACGAAACGGACGAAGTGGACGAAGTGGAGGAAGTGGAGGAAGTGGAGGAGGTGGAGGAAGTGGAGGAAGTTGTTGAAGTGGAAGAAGTTGACGAAGTGGAAGAAGTGGGGGAAGTTAACGAAGTGGAGGAAGTTGACGAAGTAGAGGAAGTGGACGAAGTGGAGGAAGTGGAGGAAGTAGAGGAAGTGGAGGAAGTGGAGGAAGTGGAGGAAATGGAGGAAGTGGACGACGTTGACGAAGTGGATGAAGTTGACGAAGTGGACGGTGTGGAAAAAGTGGAGCAAGTGGACGAAGTGGAGGAAGTGGAGGAAGTGGAGGAAGTGGAAGAAGTTGACGAAGTGGAGGAAGTTGACGAAGTGGAGGAAGTTGACGAAGTGGAGGAAGTGCAGGAAGTGGAGGAAGTGGAGGAAGTGGAGGAAGTGAAGGAAGTGGAGGAAGTGGAGGAAGTTGACGATGTGGAAGAAGTTGACGAAGTGGACGAAATGGATGAAGTGGACGAAGTGGACCAAGTGGAAGAAGTTTACGAAGTGGAGGAAGTGGACGAAGTGGAGGAAGTGGAGGAAATGGACGAAGTGGAAGAACTTGACGAAGTGGACGAAGTGAACAAAGTTGACGAGGTGGAGGAACCTGACGAAGTTGAGGAAGTGGAGGAAGTGGACGAAGTGGACGAAGTGGAGGAAGTAGAGGAAGTGGAGGAAGTGGAGGAAGTGAAGGAAGTGGAGGAAGTGGAGGAAGTGAAGGAAGTGGAGGAAGTCGAGGAAGTTGATGAGTGGAAGAAGTGGACGATGTGGAGGAAGTTGAAGAAGTGGACGATGTGGAGGAAGTTGAAGAAGTGGAGGAAGTTGACGAAGTGGAGGAAGTGGAGGAAGTGGACGAAGCGGGGGAAGTGGAGGAACTGGACGAAGTTGACGAGGTGGAGGAAGTGGAGGAAGTTGACGAAGTGGAGGAAGTTGACGAAGTGGACGAAGTTCAGGCAGTGGAGGAAGTGGACGAAGTGGACGATGTGGACGAAATGGACGATGTGGAGGAAGTGGAGGAAGTGGAGGAAGTGAACGAAGTTGACGAAGTGGAAGAAGTTGACGAAGTGGAGGAAGTGGAGGAAGTGGAGGAAGTGGAGGAAGTGGACGACGTAGGACGAAGTGGTGGAAGTGGAGGAAGTGGACGAAGTGGACGAAAGGGAGGAAGTGGACGAAGTTGACGAAGTTAACGAAGTTGACGAAGTGGACGAAGTGGACGAGGTTGACGAAGTGGAGGAAGTGGAGGAAGTGGAGGAAATGGAGGAAGTTGACAAAGTTAACGAAGTTGACGAAGTGGACGAAGTGGACGACGTTGACGAAGTTGACGAAGTGGAGGAAGTGGACGAAGTGGAGGAAGTGGAGGAAGTTGACGAAGTTAACGAAGTTGACGAAGTGGACGAAGTTGACGAGGTTCACGAAGTGGAGGAAGTGGTGGAATTGGAGGAAGTGGAGGAAATGGAGGAAGTGGCCGACGTTGACGAAGTGGATGAAGTTGACCATGTTGAAGAAGTCGGCGAAGTGGACCAAGTTGAAGAAGTGGACGAAGTGTCTGAAGTGGACGAAGTGGAGGACATGGACGAAGTTGACGAAGTTGACGAAGTGGACGAAGTGGACGTAGTGGACGAATTGGACGAAGTGGAAGAAGTGGAGGAAGTCGAGGAAGTGAAGGAAGTGGAGGAAGTGGACGAATTGGACGAAGTGGAGGAAGTGGAGGAAGTGGAGGAACTGGAGGAAGTGGACGACGTGGACGAAGTTGACGAAGTTGACGAAGTGGTGGAAGTGGAGGAAGTGAACGAAGTGGACGAAAGGGAGGAAGTGGACGAAGTTGACGAAGTGAATGAAGTTGACGAAGTGGACGAAGTGGACGAGGTTGACGAGTGGAGGAAGTGGAGGAAGTGGAGGGAATGGAGGAAGTGGACGACGTTGACGAAGTGGATGAAGTAGACGAAGTGGACGAAATGGACAAAGTGGAGGAAGTGGAGGAAGTGGAGGAAGTGGAGAAAGTTGACGAAGTGGACGAAGTTGACGAAGTGGAGAAGTGGAGGAATTTTGGAGGAAGTGGACCAAGTTGAAGAAGTGGAAGAAGTGGAGGATGTGGAGGAAGTGGAGGAAGTGGAGGAAGTGGATGAAGTGGAGGAAGTGGACGAAGTGGAGGAAGTGGACGAAGTTGAGGAAGTGGACGAAGTGAAGGAAGTGGAGAAAGTGGAGGAAGTTGAGGTAGTGCAGGAAGTTGACGAAGTGGACGAAGTTGAAGAAGTGGACGAAGTTCAAAAAGTGGAGGAAATGGACGGAGTGGACGAAATGGACGAAGTGGACGAAGTGGAGGAAGTTGTTGAAGTGGAAGAAGTTGACAAAGTGGACGAAGTGGAAGAAGTGGAGGAAGTTAACGAACTGGAGAAAGTTGACAAAGTAGAGGAAGTGGAGGTAGTGGAGGAAGTGGAGGAAGTAGAGGAAGTGGAGGAAGTGGAGGAAATGGAGGAAGTGGATGACGTTGACGAAGTGGATGAAGTTGACGAAGTGGACGGTGTGGACAAGGTGGAGCAAGTGGAGGAAGTGGAGGAAGTGGAGGGAGTGGAGGAAGTGGAGAAAGTTGACGAAGTGGAAGAAGTTAACGAAGTGGACGAAGTGGAGGAAGTTGACGAAGTGGAGGAAGTTGACGAAGTGGAGGAAGTGGACGAAGTGGAGGAAGTGGAGGAAGTGGAGGAAGTGGAGGAAGGGAAGGAAGTTGACGATGTGGAAGAAGTTCACGAAGTGGACGAAATGGACGAAGTGGACGAAGTGGACCAAGTGGAAGAAGTTGACGAAGTGGAGGAAGTGGAGGAAGTGGAGGAAGTGGAGGAAGTGGAGGAAGTGGAGGAAGTGGAAGAAGTTGACGAAGTGGACGAAGTGGACAAAGTTGACGAAGTGGAGGAAGTTGACGAAGTGGAGGAAGTGGAGGAAGTGGACGAAGTGTAGGAAGTGGAGGAAGTGGAGGAAGTGGAGGAAGTGGAGGAAGTGGAGGAAGTGAAGGAAGTGGAGGAAGTGGAGGAAGTGGAGGAAGTGGAGGAAGTGGAGGAAGTGGAGGAAGTAGAGGAAGTGGAGGAAGTGGAGGAAATGGAGGAAGTGGATGACGTTGACGAAGTGGATGAAGTTGACGAAGTGGAGGAAGTTGACGAAGTGGAGGAAGTGGAGGAAGTGGACGAAGTGTAGGAAGTGGAGGAAGTGGAGGAAGTGGACGAAGTGGAAGAAGTGGAGGAAGTTAACGAACTGGAGAAAGTTGACAAAGTAGAGGAAGTGGAGGTAGTGGAGGAAGTGGAGGAAGTAGAGGAAGTGGAGGAAGTGGAGGAAATGGAGGAAGTGGATGACGTTGACGAAGTGGATGAAGTTGACGAAGTGGACGGTGTGGACAAGGTGGAGCAAGTGGACGAAGTGGAGGAAGTGGAGGAAGTGGAGGAAGTGGAGAAAGTTGACGAAGTGGAAGAAGTTGACGAAGTGGACGAAGTGGAGGAAGTTGACGAAGTGGAGGAAGTGGAGGAAGTGGAGGAAGTGGAGGAAGTGGAGGAAGTGGAGGAAGTGGAGGAAGTGGAGGAAGTGGAGGAAGTTGACGATGTGGAAGAAGTTGACGAAGTGGACGAAATGGACGAAGTGGACGAAGTGGACCAAGTGGAAGAAGTTGACGAAGTGGAGGAAGTGGACGAAGTGGAGGAAGTGGAGGAAGTTGACGAAGTGGAGGAAGTGGAGGAAGTGGAGGAAGTGGAGGAAGTGGAGGAAGTGGAGGAAGTGGAGGAAGTGGAGGAAGTGGAGGAAGTGGAGGAAGTTTACGAGTGGAAGAAGTTGACGAAGTGGACGAAGTGGACGAAGTTGATGACGTGGCGGAAGTGGACAAAGTGGAGGAAGTGGAGGAAGTGGACGAAGTGGACGAAGTGGAGGAAGTTGACGAAGTGGAGGAAGTGGAGGAAGTTGACGAAGTGGACAAAGTGGACAAAGTGGAGGAAGTGAAGGAAGTGGAGGAAGTGGACGAAGTAAAGGAAGTGGAGGAAGTGGAGGAAGTGGAGAAAGTTGACGAAGTGGACGAAGTGGATGAAGTGGACGAAGTTTACGAAGTGGAGAAGTGGAGGAAGTGGACCAAGTTGAAGAAGTGGAAGAAGTGGACGAAGTGGAAGTAGTGGACGAAGTGGACGAAGTGGACGAAGTGGACAAAGTGTACGAAGTGGACGAAATTCAGGAAGTGGAGGAAGTGTAAGGTGAAGAAGTGGAGGAAGTAGAGGAAGTGAAGGAAGTGGATGAAGTTGACGAAGTGGAAGAAGTGGACAAAGTTGACGAAGTGGAGGAAGTTGACGAAGTGGAGGAACTGGAGGAAGTGGACGAAGTGGAGGAAGTGGAGGAAGTAGAGGAAGTGGAGGAAGTGGAGGAAGTGAAGGAAGTGGAGGTAGTGGAGGAAGTGGAGGAAGTGGAGGAAGTGGAGGAAGTGGAGGAAGTTGACGAAGTGGACGAAGTTGATGACGTGGCGGAAGTGGACAAAGTGGAGGAAGTGGAGGAAGTGGACGAAGTGGACGAAGTGGAGGAAGTTGACGAAGTGGAGGAAGTTGACGAAGTGGAGGAAGTGGAGGAAGTTGACGAAGTGGACAAAGTGGAGGAAGTGGAGGAAGTGGAGGAAGTGGACGAAGTAAAGGAAGTGGAGGAAGTGGAGGAAGTGGAGGAAGTGGAGAAAGTTGACGAAGTGGACGAAGTGGATGAAGTGGACGAAGTTTACGAAGAGGAGAAGTGGAGGAAGTGGACCAAGTTGAAGAAGTGGAAGAAGTGGACGAAGTGGACGAAGTGGACGAAGTGGACAAAGTGTACGAAGTGGACGAAATTCAGGAAGTGGAGGAAGTGTAAGGTGAAGAAGTGGAGGAAGTAGAGGAAGTGAAGGAAGTGGATGAAGTTGACGAAGTTGACGAAGTGGACGAAGTTGACGAAGTTGAGGAAGTTGACGAAGTGGAGGAAGTGGAGGAAGTGGAGGAAGTGGAGGACGTGGAGGAAGTGAAGGAAGTGGAGGAAGTGGAGGAAGTTGACGAAGTGGAAGAAGTTGATGAAGTGGAAGAAGGTGACGAAGTGGACGAAGTGGACCAATTGGACCAAATAGACGAAATAGACGAAGTGGACGAAGTGGACTAAGTGGAGGAAGTTGATGAAGTGGAGGAAGTTGATGAAGTGGAAGAAGTTGACGAAGTGGACGAAATGGACGAAGTGGAGCTAGTGGAGGAAGTGGAGGAAGTTGACGAAGTGCAAGAAGTTGACGAAGTGGACGAAGTTGACGAAGTAGAGGAAGTTGACGAAGTGGAGAAAGTGGAGGAACTGGAGGAAGTAGAGGAAGTGGAGGAAGTGGAGGAAGTGAAGGAAGGGGGGGAAGGGGAGGAAGTGGACAAAGTTGACGAAGTGGTTAAAGGTGACGAAGTTGAGGAAGTGGAGGAAGTGGACGAAGTGGAGGAAGTGGAGGAAGTGGAGGAAGTGGAGGAAGTGGAAGAAATTGACGAAGTGGACGAAGTGGAGGAAGTGGAGGAAGTGGACTAAGTGGAGGAAGTGGAGGAAGTGGAGGAAGTTGATGAAGTGGACGAAGTAGACGAAGTTCTGGCAGTGGAGGAAGTGGAGGAAGTGGACGATGTGGACGAAATGGACGATGTGGAGGAAGTGGAGGAAATGGAGGAAGTTGACGAAGTGGAAGAAGTTGACGAAGTGGACGAAGTGGAAGAAGTTGACGAAATGGAGGACGTTGACGAAGTAGAGGAAGTGGAGAAAGTGGAGGAAGTGGACGAAGTGGAGGAAGTGGAGGAAGTGGACGAAGTGGAGGAAGTTGACGATGTGGAAGAAGTTGACGAAGTGGACGAAGTTAACGAAGGGGAGGAAGTGGAGGAAGTGGAGGAAGTTGATGAAGTGGAAGAAGTTGACGAAGAGGACGAAGTTGACGAAGTGGAGGAAGTTGACGAAGTGGAGGAAGTGGAGGAAGTGGAGGAAGTGGAGGAAGTGGAGGAAGTGGACGAAGTGGACGAAGTGAAGGAAGTGGAGGAAGTGGACAAAGTGGACGAAGTGAAGGAAGTGGAGGAAGTGAAGGAAGTTGACGAAGTGGACGAAGTTGACGAAGTGGACGAAGTGGACGAAGTGGAGGAAGTGGAAGAAGTGGAGGAAGTGGAAGAAAGGGAGGAAGTTGACGAAGAAGAGGAAGTTGATGAAGTGGAGGAAGTGGACGAAGTGGAGGAAGTGGACGAAGTGGAGGAAGTGGACGAAGTGAAGGAAGTGGAGGAAGTGGAGGAAGTTGACGAGGTGGAGGAAGTGGACGAAGTTGACGAACTGGACGAAAGTGACGAAGTGGACGAAGTTGACGAAGTGGACGAAGTGAACGAAGTTCAAGCAGTGGAGGAAGTGGACGAAGTGGACGATGTGGACGAAATGGACCATGTGGACGAAGTGGAGGAAGTGGACGAAGTGAAGGAAGTTGACGAAGTGGAAGAAGTTGACGAAGTGGACGAAGTGGAGGAAGTTGACGAAGTGGAGTTAGTGGAGGAAGTAGAGGAAGTGGAGGAAGTGGAGGAAGTGGAGGGAGTGGAGGAAGTGGAGGAAGTGGATGACGTGGACGAAGTTTACGAAGTGGTGGAAGTGGAGGAAGTGGACGAAGTGGACGAAAGAGAGGAAGTGGACGAAGTTAACGAAGTTGACGAACTGGACGAAGTGGACGAGGTTGACGAAGTGGAGGAAGTGGAGGAAGTGGAGGAAGTGGAGGAAATGGAGGAAGTGGACGACGTTGACGAAGTGGATGAAGTTGACAAAGTGGACGAAGTGGATGAAGTGGACGACGTGGAGGAAGTGGACGAAGTTTACGAAGTGGAGAAGTGGAGGACATGGATGAACGTAACGAAGTGGACGAAGTGGAGGAAGTTGACGAAGTGGAGGACATGGATTAAGTTGACGAAGTGGCGAAGTGGACGAAGTGGACGTAGGGGACAAAGTGGACAAAGTGGATAAAGTGGAAGAAGTGGAGGAAGTCGAGGAAGTGAAGGAAGTGGAGGAAGTGGACGAAGTGGATGAAGTGGAGGAAGCGGACGAAGTGGAGGAAGTGGACGAAGTTGAAGAAGTGGAGGAAGTGGAGAAAGTGGAGGAAGTGGAGGAAGTGGAGGAAGTTGACGAAGTGGAGGATGTTGACGAAGTTCAGAAAGTGGAGGAAATGGACGGAATGGACGAAATGGACGAAGTGGAGGAAGTGGAGGAAGTGGAGGAAGTGCAGGAGGTGAAGGAAGTGGAGGAAGTTGTTGCGGTGGAAGAAGTTGACGAAGTGGACGAAGGGGACGAAGTGGAAGAAGTGGAGGAAGTTAACGAAGTAGAGGAAGTTGACGAAATAGAGGAAGTGGACGAAGTGGATGAAGTCGAGGAAGTAGAGGAAGTGGACGAAGTGGAGGACGTGAAGCAAGTAAAGGATGTCGAGGAAGTGGACGAAGTTGACGAAGTTGAAGAAGTTGACGAAGTGGAGGAAGTAGACGAAGTGGAGGAAGTGGAGGAACTGGAGGAAGTAGAGGAAGTGGAGGAAGTGGAGGAAGTGAAGGAAGGGGGGGAAGTGGAGGAAGTGGACGAAGTTGACGAAGTGGTTGAAGGTGACGAAGTTGAGGAAGTGGAGGAAGTGGAGGAAGTGGAGGAAGTGGAAGAAATTGATGAAGTGGACGAAGTGGACGAAGTTGACGAAGTGGAGGAAGTGGACGAAGTTCAGGAAGTGGAGGAGGTGAACGAAGTGGAGGAAGTGGAGGAAGTGGAGGAAGTAGAGGAAGTGGAGGAAGTGAAGGAAGTGGAGGAAGTGGAGGAAGTGGACGAAGTTGACGAAGTGGTTGAAGTTGACGAAGTTGACGAAGTGGAGGAAGTGGACGAAGTGGAGGAAGTGGATGAAGTGGGAGAAGTGGAGGAAGTGGAGGAAGTGGAGGAAGTGGAGGAAGTGGACGAAGTGGACGAAGTGGACGAAGTGGATGAAGTGGACGAAGTGGACGAAGTGGACTAAGTGGAGGAAGTGGAGGAAGTGGACTAAGTGGAGGAAGTGGAGGAAGTTGATGAAGTGGACGAAGTGGACGAAGTTCAGGCAGTGGAGGAAGTGGAGGAAGTGGACGATGTGGACGAAATGGACGATGTGGAGGAAGTGGAGGAAGTGGAGGAAGTGGAGGAAGTGGAGGAAGTAGAGGAAGTGGAGGAAGTGAAGGAAGTGGAGGAAGTGGAGGAAGTGGACGAAGTTGACGAAGTGGTTGAAGTTGACGAAGTTGACGAAGTGGAGGAAGTGGACGAAGTGGAGGAAGTGGATGAAGTGGGAGAAGTGGAGGAAGTGGAGGAAGTGGAGGAAGTGGAGGAAGTGGACGAAGTGGACGAAGTGGACGAAGTGGATGAAGTGGACGAAGTGGACGAAGTGGACTAAGTGGAGGAAGTGGAGGAAGTGGACTAAGTGGAGGAAGTGGAGGAAGTTGATGAAGTGGACGAAGTGGACGAAGTTCAGGCAGTGGAGGAAGTGGAGGAAGTGGACGATGTGGACGAAATGGACGATGTGGAGGAAGTGGAGGAAATGGAGGAAGTTGACGAAGTGGAAGAAGTTGACGAAGTGGACGAAGTGGAAGAAGTTGACGAAATGGAGGACGTTGACGAAGTAGAGGAAGTGGACAAAGTGGAGGAAGTGGACGAAGTGGAGGAAGTGGAGGAAGTGGAGGAAGTGGAGGAAGTGGAGGAAGTTGACGATGTGGAAGAAGTTGACGAAGTGGACGAAGTTGACGAAGGGGAGGAAGTGGAGGAAGTGGACGAACTGGAGGAAGTTGATGAAGTGGAAGAAGTTGACGAAGTGGACGAAGTTGACGAAGTGGAGGAAGTTGACGAAGTGGAGGAAGTGGAGGAAGTGGAGGAAGTAGAGGAAGTTGAGGAAGTGCACGAAGTGAAGGAAGTGGAGGAAGTGGACAAAGTGGACGAAGTGAAGGAAGTGGAGGAAGTGAAGGAAGTTGACGAAGTGGACGAAGTTGAGGAAATGGAGGAAGTGGACGAAGTGGAGGAAGTGGAGGAAGTGGAGGAAGTGGAAGAAGTGGAGGAAGTTGACGAAGAAGAGGAAGTTGACGAAGTGGAGGAAGTGGAGGAAGTGGAGGAAGTGGAGGAAGTGGAGGAAGTGGACGAAGTGAAGGAAGTGGAGGAAGTGGAGGAAGTTGACGAGGTGGAGGAAGTGGACGAAGTTGACGAACTGGACGAAAGTGACGAAGTGGACGAAGTTGACAAAGTGGACGAAGTGAACGAAGTTCAAGCAGTGGAGGAAGTGGAGGAAGTGGACGAAGTGGACGATGTGGACGAAATGGACGATGTGGACGAAGTGGAGGAAGTGGACGAAGTGGACGAAGTGAAGGAAGTTGACGAAGTGGAAGAAGTTGACGAAGTGGACGAAGTGGAGGAAGTTGACGAAGTGGAGGAAGTTGACGAAGTGGAGGAAGTGGAGGAAGTGGAGGAAGTGGAGGAAGTGGAGGAAGTGGAGGAAGTGGAGGAAGTAGAGGAAGTTGAGGAAGTGCACGAGGTGAAGGAAGTGGAGGAAGTGGACAAAGTGGACGAAGTGAAGGAAGTGGAGGAAGTGAAGGAAGTTGACGAAGTGGACGAAGTTGAGGAAATGGAGGAAGTGGACGAAGTGGAGGAAGTGGAGGAAGTGGAGGAAGTGGAAGAAGTGGAGGAAGTTGACGAAGAAGAGGAAGTTGACGAAGTGGAGGAAGTGGAGGAAGTGGACGAAGTGGAGGAAGTGGAGGAAGTGGACGAAGTGAAGGAAGTGGAGGAAGTGGAGGAAGTTGACGAGGTGGAGGAAGTGGACGAAGTTGACGAACTGGACGAAAGTGACGAAGTGGACGAAGTTGACAAAGTGGACGAAGTGAACGAAGTTCAAGCAGTGGAGGAAGTGGAGGAAGTGGACGAAGTGGACGATGTGGACGAAATGGACGATGTGGACGAAGTGGAGGAAGTGGACGAAGTGGACGAAGTGAAGGAAGTTGACGAAGTGGAAGAAGTTGACGAAGTGGACGAAGTGGAGGAAGTTGACGAAGTGGAGGAAGTTGACGAAGTGGAGGAAGTGGAGGAAGTGGAGGAAGTGGAGGAAGTGGAGGGAGTGGAGGAAGTGGAGGAAGTGGATGACGTGGACGAAGTTGACGAAGTGGTGGAAGTGGAGGAAGTGGACGAAGTGGACGAAAGAGAGGAAGTGGACGAAGTTAACGAAGTGGAGGAAGTGGTGGAAATGGAGGAAGTGGACGACGTTGACGAAGTTGATGAAGTTGACGAAGTGGACGAAGTGGATGAAGTGGACGAAGTGGAGGAAGTGGACGAAGTTTACGAAGTGGAGAAGTGAAGGACATGGATGAACGTAACGAAGTGGACGAAGTGGAGGAAGTTGAGGAAGTGGACGAAGTGGAGGATGTGAAGGAAGTGAAGGAAGTGGAGGAAGTGGAGGAAGTTGACGATGTGGAAGAAGTTGACGAAGTGGTCGAAATGGACGAAGTGGACGAAGTGGACTAAGTGGACGAAGTGGACTAAGTTGACGAAGTGGACGAAGTGGAGGAAGTGGAGGAAGTGGAAGAAGTGGAGGAAGTGGACGAAGTGGACAAAGTTGCCGAAGTGGAGGAAGTGGAGGAAGTGGAGGAAGTGGACGAAATGGAGGAAGTGTCGAAAATGGACAAAGTAGAGGAAGTGGAGGAAGTGGAGGAAGTGGGCGACGTGGAGGAAGTGGACGAAGTTGAGGAAGTGGAGGAAGAGGAGGAAGTTGACGAAGTGGAAGAAGTTGACGAAGTGGACGAAGTGGAGGAAGTGAACGAAGTTTACGAAGTGGAGAAGTGGAGGAAGTGAACGAAGTTCACTAGGTGGACCAAGTTTAAGAAGAGGATGAAGTGGACGAAGTCGAAGAAGTGGAAGTAGTGGACGAAGTCGACGAAGTCGAGGAAGTGAAGGAAGTGGAGGAAGTGGAGGAAGTTGAGGAAGTTGAGGAAGTGGACGAAGTGGACGAAGTTGACGAAGTGGACGACGTGGACGAAGTGGAGGAGGTGGACGAAGTGGTGGAAGTGTAGAAAGTTGACGAAGCGGACGAAGTTGACGAAGTGGACGAAGTGGACGAAGTTCAGGAAATGGAGGAAGTGGACGAAATAGACGAAGTCGAGGAAGTGGACGAAGTGGACTAGGTGGAGGAAGTGGAGGAAGTTGATGAAGTGGAAGAAGTTGACGAAGTGGACAAAATGGACGAAGTGGACTAAGTGGAGGAAGTTGACGAAGTGGAGGAAGTGGAGGAGGTGGAGGAAGTTGACGAAGTGGACAAAGTTGACGAAGTGGACGAAGTGGACGAAGTTCAGGCAGTGGAGGAAGTGGAGGAAGTTGACGAAGTGGGAAGAAGTTGACGAAGGGGACGAAGTCGACGAAATAGAAGAAGTGGACGAAGTGGATGAAGTGGACTAAGTGGGGGAAGTGGAGGAAGGGAGGAAGTTGATGAAGTGGAAGAAGTTGACGAAGTGGACGAAATGGACGAAATGGACGAAGTGGATGAAGTGGAGGAAATGGAGGAAGTGGAGGAAGTAGAGGAAGTTGACGAAGTGGACGAAGTGGGCGAAGTTGACGAAGTAGACGAAGGGGACGAAGGGGACGATGTAGACGAAGTGGAGGACATGGATTAAGTTGACGAAGTGGACGAAGTGGACGAAGTGGACGTAGGGGACAAAGTGGACAAAGTGGATAAAGTGGAAGAAGTGGAGGAAGTGGAGGAAGTGAAGGAAGTGGAGGAAGTGGAGGAAGTGGATGAAGTGGAGGAAGTGGACGAAGTGGAGGAAGTGGACGATGTTGAAGAAGTGGAGGAAGTGGAGGAAGTGGAGGAAGTTGACGAAGTGGAGGATGTTGATGAAGTGGACGAAGTTCAGAAAGTGGAGGAAATGGACGGAATGGACGAAATGGACGAAGTGGAGGAAGTGGAGGAAGTGGAGGAAGTGGAGGAGGTGAAGGAAGTGGAGGAAGTTGTTGCGGTTGAAGAAGTTGACGAAGTGGACGAAGGGGACGAAGTGGAAGAAGTGGAGGAAGTTGACGAAATAGAGGAAGTGGACAAAGTGGATGAAGTCGAGGAAGTAGAGGAAGTGGACGAAGTGGAGGAAGTGAAGGAAGTAAATGAAGTCGACGAAGTGGACGAAGTTGACGAAGTTGAAGAAGTTGACGAAGTGGACGAAGTGAACGAAGTGGACGAAGTGGATGAAGTGGAGGAAGTTGACGAAGTTGATGAAGTAGACGAAGTGAACGAAGTGGACTGAGTTCAGGAAGTGGACGAAGTGACCGAAGTGGAGGAAGTGGAGGAAGGGGACGAAGTGGAAGAAGTGGACGAAGTTGAGGAAGTGGACGAAGTTGAGGAAGTGGAGGAAGTGGAGGAAGTGGAGGAAGTTGAGGAAGTTGACGATGTGGACGAAATGGACGAAGTGGACAAGTGGAGTAAGTGGAGGAAGTGGAGGAGGTGGAGGAAGTGGAGGAAGTTGACGAAGTGGAAGAAGTTGACGAAGTGGACAAAGTGCACGAAGTGGACGAAGTGGACGAAGTGGACAAAGTGGACGAAGTGGACGAAGTGAACGAAGTTGACGAAGTGGACGAAGTGGAGGAAGTAGAGGAAATGGACGAAGTGGACGAAGTGGACGAAGTTCCGGAAATGGAGGAAGTGCACGAAATAGACGAATTGGAGGAAGTGGAGGAAGTGGAGGAAGTATATGAAGTGGAAGAAGTTCACGAAGTGGACGAAATGGACGAAGTGGACGATGTGGAGGAAGTTGACGAAGTGGAGGAAGTGGAGGAAGTTGACGAAGTGGACGAAGTGGATGAAGTGGACGAAGTGGACGAAGCAGACGAAGTTCAGGCAGTGAAGGAAGTGGACGATGTGGACGAAATGGACGTTGTGGACGAAGTGGAGGAAGTGGAGGAAGTGGAGGAAGTTGACGAAGTGGGAGAAGTTGACGAAGTGGACGAAGTGGAGGAGGTTGACGAAGTGGAGGAAGTTGACGAAGTGGAGGAAGTGGAGGAAGTGGACGAAGTGGAGGAAGTGGAGGAAGTGAAGGAAGTGGACGAAGTGGAGGAAGTTGACGAAGTGGAAGAAGTTGACGATGTGGACGAATTGGACGAAGTGGACGAAGTGGACGAAGTTGACGAAGTGGAGGAAGTGGACGAAGTTGAGGAAGTGGACGAAGGGGACGAAGTGGACGATGTGGACGAAGTGGAGGACATGGATGAAGTTGACGAAGTGCACGAAGTGGACGAAGTGGACGAAGTGGACGAAGTGGACGAAGTGGACGAAGTGGACGTAGTGGACGTAGTGGATAAAGTGGACAAAGTGGATAAAGTGGAAGAAGTGGAGGGAGTCGAGGAAGTGAAGGAAGTGGAGGAAGTGGACGAAGTGGAGGAAGTTGAGGAAGTGGACGAAGTGGAGGAAGTGGACGAAGTTGAGGAAGTGGACGAAGTGGAGGAAGTGGAGAAAGTGGAGGAAGTGGAGGAAGTGGAGGAAGTTGACGAAGTGGAGGAAGTTGACGAAGTGGACGAAGTTTAGAAAGTGGAGGAAATGGACAGAATGGACAAAATGGACGAAGTGGAGGAAGTGGAAGAAGTGGAGGAGGTGGAGGAAGTAGAGGAAGTTGTTGCGGTGGAAGAAGTTGACGAAGTGGACGAAGTGGAAGAAGTGGAGGATGTAAACGAAGTGGAGGAAGTTGACGAAGTGGAGGAAGTGGACGAAGTGGATGAAGTCGAGGAAGTAGAGGAAGTGGAGGAAGTGAAGGAAGTGAAGGAAGTAGAGGAAGTCGAGGAAGTGGACGAAGTGGACGAAGTGAACGAAGTGGACGAAGTGGATGAAGTGGAGGAAGTTGACGAAGTGGACGATGTGGACTGAGTTCAGGAAGTGGACGAAGTGAACGAAGTTGAGGAAGTGGAGGAAGTGGACGAAGTGGAGGAAGTTGAGGAAGTGGAGGAAGTGGAGGAAGTTGAGGAAGTTGACGAAGCGGACGAAATGGACGAAGTGGACAAGTGGAGTAAGTGGAGGAGGTGGAGGAAGTGCAGGAAGTTGACGAAGTGGACAAAGTGCACGAAGTGGACGAAGTGGACAAGGTGGACGAAGTTGACGAAGTGGACGAAGTGAACGAAGTTGACGAAGTGGACGAAGTGGAGGAAGTAGAGGAAATGGACGAAGTGGACGAAGTGGAGGAAGTGGAGGAAGTGGAGGAAGTTGAGAAAGTTGACGAAGCGGACGAAGCGGACGAAGTTGACGAAGTGGACGAAGTTCAGGAAATGGACGAAGTGCACGAAATAGACGAAGTGGACGTAAGTGGAGGAAGTGGACGAAGTGGAGGAAGTGGAGGAAGTTGACGAAGTGGGAGAAGTGGACGAAGTGGACGAAGTGGAGGAAGTGGAGGAAGTGGAGGAAGTGGAGGAAGTGGAGAAAGTTGACAAAGTGGACGAAGTTGACGAAGTGAACGAAGTGGATGAAGTGGACGAAGTAGAGGAAGTGGACGAAGTTTACGAAGTGGAGAAGTGGAGGAAGTTGACGAAGTGGACGAAGTTTAGAAAGTGGAGGAAATGGACAGAATGGACAAAATGGACGAAGTGGAGGAAGTGGAAGAAGTGGAGGAGGTGGAGGAAGTAGAGGAAGTTGTTGCGGTGGAAGAAGTTGACGAAGTGGACGAAGTGGAAGAAGTGGAGGAAGTAAACGAAGTGGAGGAAGTTGACGAAGTGGAGGAAGTGGACGAAGTGGATGAAGTCGAGGAAGTAGAGGAAGTGGAGGAAGTGGAGGAAGTGAAGGAAGTAGAGGAAGTCGAGGAAGTGGACGAAGTGAACGAAGTGGACGAAGTGGATGAAGTGGAGGAAGTTGACGAAGTGGACGAAGTGAACGATGTGGACTGAGTTCAGGAAGTGGACGAAGTGAACGAAGTTGAGGAAGTGGAGGAAGTGGACGAAGTTGAGGAAGTGGAGAAAGTTGAGGAAGTGGAGGAGGTGGAGGAAGTTGAGGAAGTTGACGAAGCGGACGAAATGGACGAAGTGGACAAGTGGAGTAAGTGGAGGAGGTGGAGGAAGTGGAGGAAGTTGACGAAGTGGAAGAAGTTGACGAAGTGGACAAAGTGCACGAAATGGACGAAGTGGACAAGGTGGACGAAGTGGACGAAGTGGACGAAGTGAACGAAGTTGACGAAGTGGACGAGGTGGAGGAAGTAGAGGAAATGGACGAAGTGGACGAAGTGGAGGAAGTGGAGGAAGTGGAGGAAGTTGAGAAAGTTGACGAAGCGGACGAAGCGGACGAAGTTGACGAAGTGGACGAAGTTCAGGAAATGGACGAAGTGCACGAAATAGACGAAGTGGACGTAAGTGGAGGAAGTGGACGAAGTGGAGGAAGTGGAGGAAGTGGAGGAAGTGGAGGAAGTTGACGAAGTGGGAGAAGTGGACGAAGTGGATGAAGTGGACGAAGTGGACGAAGTGGAGGAAGTTGACGAAGTGGAGGAAGTTGACGAAGTGGAGGAAGTGGACGAAGTGAACGATGTGGACTGAGTTCAGGAAGTGGACGAAGTGAACGATGTGGACTGAGTTCAGGAAGTGGAGGAAGTGGACGAAGTTGAGGAAGTGGAGGAAGTGGAGGAAGTGGAGGAAGTTGAGGAAGTTGACGAAGTGGACGAAATGGACGAAGTGGACAAGTGGAGTAAATGGAGGAAGTGGAGGAGGTGGAGGAAGTGGAGGAAGTTGACGAAGTGGAAGAAGTTGACGAAGTGGACAAAGTGCACGAAGTGGACGAAGTGGACGAAGTGGACAAAGTGGACGAAGTGAACGAAGTGGACGAAGTGGAGGAAGTAGAGGAAATGGACGAAGTGGACGAAGTGGAGGAAGTGGAGGAAGTGGAGGAAGTGGTGGAAGTTGAGAAAGTTGACGAAGCGGACGAAGCGGACGAAGTTGACGAAGTGGGCGAAGTGCACGAAATAGACGAAGTGGAGGAAGTGGACGAAGTGGACTAGGTGGAGGAAGTGGAGGAAGTGGAGGAAGTTGATGAAGTGGAAGAAGTTCACGAAGTGGACGAAATGGACGAAGTGGAGGAAGTAGACGAAGTGGACGAAGTGGAGGAATTGACGAAGTGGACGAAGTTTAAAAAGTGGATGAAGTGGACGAAGATCAGGCAGTGGAGGAAGTGGACGATGTGGACGAAATGGACGTTGTGGAGGAAGTGGAGGAAGTTGACGAAGTGGGAGAAGTGGACGAAGTGGACGAAGTTGACGAAGTGGAGGAAGTTGACGAAGTCGAGGAAGTGGACGAAGTGGAGGAAGTGGAGGAGGTGAAGGAAGTGGAGGAAGTTGACGAAGTGGAAGAAGTTGACGATGTGGACGAATTGGACGAAGTGGAGGAAGCGGAGGAAGTGGACGAAGTGGACGAAGTTGACGAAGTGGAGGAAGTGGAGGAAATGGAGGAAATGGAGGAAGTGGAGTAAGTGAAGGAAGTGGATGAAGTGGAGGAAGTAGAGGAATTAGACGACATTGACAAAGTTGACGAAGTGGTGGAAGTGGAGGAAGTGGACGAAAGGGAGGAAGTGGACGAAGTTGACGAAGTTAACGAAGTTAACGAAGTGGATGAAGTGAACGAGGTTGACGAAGTGGAGGAAGTGGAGGAATTGGAGGAAGTGGAGGAAATGGAGGAAGTGGACGACATTGACGAAGTGGATGAAGTTGACGAAGTGGACAAAGTGGAGAAGTGGACGAAGTGGACGAAGTGGAGGACGTGGAGGAAGTGGAGGAAGTGGAGGAAGTGGAGGAAGTGGAGAAAGTTGACAAAGTGGACGAAGTTGACGAAGTGAACGAAGTGGATGAAGTGGACGAAGTAGAGGAAGTGGACGAAGTTTACGAAGTGGAGAAGTGGAGGAAGTTGACGAAGTGGACGAAGTTTAGAAAGTGGAGGAAATGGCCAGAATGGACAAAATGGACGAAGTGGAGGAAGTGGAAGAAGTGGAGGAGGTGGAGGAAGTAGAGGAAGTTGTTGCGGTGGAAGAAGTTGACGAAGTGGACGAAGTGGAAGAAGTGGAGGAAGTAAACGAAGTGGAGGAAGTTGACGAAGTGGAGGAAGTGGACGAAGTGGATGAAGTCGAGGAAGTAGAGGAAGTGGAGGAAGTGGAGGAAGTGAAGGAAGTAGAGGAAGTCGAGGAAGTGGACGAAGTGGACAAAGTGAACGAAGTGGACGAAGTGAATGAAGTGGAGGAAGTTGACGAAGTGGACGAAGTGAACGATGTGGACTGAGTTCAGGAAGTGGACGAAGTGAACGAAGTTGAGGAAGTGGAGGAAGTGGACGAAGTTGAGGAAGTGGAGAAAGTTGAGGAAGTGGAGGAGGTGGAGGAAGTTGAGGAAGTTGACGAAGCGGACGAAATGGACGAAGTGGACAAGTGGAGTAAGTGGAGGAGGTGGAGGAAGTGGAGGAAGTTGACGAAGTGGAAGAAGTTCACGAAGTGGACAAAGTGCACGAAGTGGACGAAGTGGACAAGGTGGACGAAGTGGACGAAGTGGACGAAGTGAACGAAGTTGACGAAGTGGACGAAGTGGACGAAGTAGAGGAAATGGACGAAGTGGACGAAGTGGACGAAGTGGACGAAGTGGAGGAAGTGGAGGAAGTTGAGAAAGTTGATGAAGCGGACGAAGCGGACGAAGTTGACGAAGTGGACGAAGTTCAGGAAATGGACGAAGTGCACGAAATAGACGAAGTGGACGTAAGTGGAGGAAGTGGACGAAGTGGAGGAAGTGGAGGAAGTGGAGGAAGTGGAGGAAGTTGACGAAGTGGGAGAAGTGGACGAAGTGGATGAAGTGGACGAAGTGGACGAAGTGGAGGAAGTTGACGAAGTGGAGGAAGTTGACGAAGTGGAGGAAGTGGACGAAGTGAACGATGTGGACTGAGTTCAGGAAGTGGACGAAGTGAACGATGTGGACTGAGTTCAGGAAGTGGAGGAAGTGGACGAAGTTGAGGAAGTGGAGGAAGTGGAGGAAGTTGAGGAAGTTGACGAAGTGGACGAAATGGACGAAGTGGACAAGTGGAGTAAATGGAGGAAGTGGAGGAGGTGGAGGAAGTGGAGGAAGTTGACGAAGTGGAAGAAGTTGACGAAGTGGACAAAGTGCACGAAGTGGACGAAGTGGACGAAGTGGACAAAGTGGACGAAGTGAACGAAGTGGACGAAGTGGAGGAAGTAGAGGAAATGGACGAAGTGGAGGAAGTGGAGGAAGTGGAGGAAGTGGAGGAAGTGGTGGAAGTTGAGAAAGTTGACGAAGCGGACGAAGCGGACGAAGTTGACGAAGTGGGCGAAGTGCACGAAATAGACGAAGTGGAGGAAGTGGACGAAGTGGACTAGGTGGAGGAAGTGGAGGAAGTGGAGGAAGTTGATGAAGTGGAAGAAGTTCACGAAGTGGACGAAATGGACGAAGTGGAGGAAGTAGACGAAGTGGACGAAGTGGAGGAAGTTGACGAAGTGGACGAAGTTTAAAAAGTGGATGAAGTGGACGAAGTTCAGGCAGTGGAGGAAGTGGACGATGTGGACGAAATGGACGTTGGGGAGGAAGTGGAGGAAGTGGAGGAAGTGGAGGAAGTTGACGAAGTGGGAGAAGTGGACGAAGTTGACGAAGTGGAGGAAGTTGACGAAGTCGAGGAAGTGGACGAAGTGGACGAAGTGGAGGAAGCGAAGGAAGTGGAGGAAGTGGAGGAAGTTGACGAAGTGGAAGAAGTTGACGATGTGGACGAATTGGACGAAGTCGAGGAAGTGGAGGAAGTGGACGAAGTGGACGAAGTTGACGAAGTGGAGGAAGTGGAGGAAGTGGAGGAAGTGGAGGAAATGGAGGAAGTGGAGGAAGTGAAGGAAGTGGATGAAGTGGAGGAAGTGGAGGAATTAGACGACATTGACAAAGTTGACGAAGTGGTGGAAGTGGAGGAAGTGGACGAAAGGGAGGAAGTGGACGAAGTTGACGAAGTTAACGAAGTTAACGAAGTGGATGAAGTGAACGAGGTTGACGAAGTGGAGGAAGTGGAGGAATTGGAGGAAGTGGAGGAAATGGAGGAAGTGGACGACATTGACGAAGTGGATGAAGTTGACGAAGTGGACAAAGTGGAGAAGTGGACGAAGTGGACGAAGTGGAGGACGTGGAGGAAGTGGAGGAAGTGGAGGAAGTGGAGAAAGTTGACAAAGTGGACGAAGTTGACGAAGTGAACGAAGTGGATGAAGTGGACGAAGTAGAGGAAGTGGACGAAGTTTACGAAGTGGAGAAGTGGAG